>NW_021680467.1:311993-379942 GCF_001412515.2 Diachasma alloeum | reverse complement strand
CTTAGCTGTGCTCCATTCGAGCTAGGACTGCACGGGAAACCATGTAAAATCCTAGTCGCACAGCCGGCCGATTTGTGCAGTGCCCTAATATATCCATCTGTCACACTGACTAGATGGAGACACTAGGCCGCTACGCCGTACCTACCACCCGCAATTTTTGTGCGAGCGAGGTGTTCCTAAACGGTCCACCCATCCAAGTACTAACCCAGCTCAACGCTGCTTAGCTTGGATGTCCGCTGGAGCAACACCTCACCCACCTAGCCATTACAGTCGGTTCCCTTCTTATAAATAATTAATTGAAATTGTTGAAACTTTTAGATACCTTATTTTTTTAGGCATGGAATCGATTTCTGGTAAAATTCTGAATATGAATAAATTTTTTGCCTTTCCGAACAAATGATTTTTATCGTGGAAAATTGATTGTTCATAAATTATTTTTAAAAAATGCTCGTAATTTTCAAAAATTTCAATTTTTCAATTGTTTTATGAATTCCTCCAAAAATTACTCTTTCTAATTTTTTTCACATTTTGAAAATATTTTCTGACAGTTCAATATCGAGATTCAAATTCAGACCTTCACATTTTAAATAATAATATCATTGCAAAATGTCTGGAAACTTAGGGTCAAATGGAGCTAAAATGAAAGCTCTGATATTCGACGACAAAAGTAGAAAAGCATTTCATTGAGTAAAAAATAGCCGAAGCACTTGGACATCCTTAAGTTGCCTACTCCTTCACCTGAGTTTTTGAGAAATTTTGCAGAATGTAAGGGAAATAGCGAAATTTTTGTAATAACCTTTTTTGTAACTCGAATGACAATTATGGTACGAGGAGCATTTTGAAGCCACATACCTGGAAAACTATGTTCTACCTCGACGTATGGGGGAAAAATGAGTTGTGCCCAAAATTTTCGTTACTTTTTAGGTATCCCTTAGTCTATACAGACTCGCTCAACGACTATCCTTATCAACCGAGAACTTCCAAATTCCACCTGGGTTCGAAGTTTCACCCTGGCCTAAGGGGATATACACCACTGTTTGACCCTCAGAAACGTTTGACCTTTCATCTTTTTTCGACTAATAAAGTTAAAAAAAAAGTTGCCCAAAATTCGCTCTAAAGTCGTTTTTGCTACCGTTTCACTTTGCCCCGCGTTCCACTTTGCCCCGCCGTTCCACTTTGCCCCACCGTTCCACTTTGCCCCGGTCTCCCCTACTTTTGAGTATATAGAATTTATTGGCAATTTTTATTGGATTCATACTTGCATCGATTGAGTACCAAAAAAGTTTGCAAATTCGAATCTAAAAAACCCATTTCGGCTCGAAATCAAATCAACATTTTGCATTAAATTGCGACTTTTTTCCGAGTTCTATTACCATTTCCTATCCATTAGAAATTAAAACCTTCCTCTAAACCCAAAATTATTCATTTTTATTTCAAACTTTTTTTTCACAAGTGGTAACATAAGACGGGCGGCTCCATGCTAACCGAGCCACCCTAGTGGAAAATCCAAAATTATAGCGTTACATACCTGATCAGAATCTGATATGATAACTTGATCAGTGTCTGATCAAGACCTGACTAAAATTTCCACTCGGGTAGTTGACAGTTCAGGAGGGTTAACCAGTAATAACTTGGTAGTAATCGGCATTTTTCATTTTTTTAATAAAATTGATGTAGGGACGATAACTCTCGGTTAGGAGATATTCAACTTTTTGTGAAAATATGTTTTGCTATTTGAATCTATTTGATCTACGAATTTCACCATATTTATATTGAATTTTCTAAAAATTAATCACCAAACACCCAAGTTGTCACATACATACACACGGACATGACCCTAAATACTTCATTTCGTTACGTTTCATAACATTCTAGACCATTTGTAATTAAAATGATAAAATCGAAAAATCGGTCAAATACTCCCATTCGAAAGCAAAAAGAAGGGAAAATGAAAAACCGATGGAAATTTCCAGAGAATTTACTGAATTGAGAAATGAAAATTTGGGAATAGTTTCATTTCTTACCCTTTTCCCAAACTTAATGATGTTGTCCACAGTCAACATTCTCGACATTGTAGCAAAATATGTCTCACTGGTGAAATCCCGTTCGGGAATGTAGAGCCGATATGTCTCATAAGTAACAAAATTTTTTTCACAAGGCAGTTGGTTTCCATTCGGTCCGATTGATGAGGCTGGCTGGGCATCTACCATTATCATCGAATTACCAACAGATGTCCTCAAGAATGGTGATGTCTCAATGCTGAATTCCATGTTACAACCTCCAGGAATCGGAGCTAGACGATAAATGCGGTATGAAGTGGTAAAACCGAATAGATCTAGAGTATTCTTAGATATTTGAAGTAAAAAAAAATTGATTGCCGACTGTATCCATATAATTTGAGGTGAAATACGTTATAACACATATGGAATCCACCTTAGAGTGTTAATTTAGTAATCATTTATTTTGCTTTTGTGGCCAACCTTAGACTTCGACATACTTCACTCTGTTACTTAAATTTTCATGTACAGGGTGTTCTGAAACAATTGATTCGAGATTCGAGACTTAGGTGGGTCAACGGATAGTTAAGAGTGTAAATCGTATGTCATAATAGAATGAAGAAAAAATTCGTCTTTCCGTTTACCAGCGGGGAAAAATATATAAATCTATCCAAAAAAATTTCGAACCAGCAACCGGAACTTCACCCCAAAAATACCCAAAAAACTACACTCAAATCGAGACTTTCAGAAGGATCAATTGGAGTTTTTTCTGTCTCAATTTGAGACTTAAAAATCTCTATTTAATCCTTTCAAAATTCTCAATTTAAAATCTTTGAAATCTCAAAATGATGATTTTTGTTCTGGGTGTATATATCGAGAAAATAAATACGGAAAATGTTTTGTGCCGCGCTACGCGCGACGCGGGGGGTTGGAATATCCGACTTATTCACGCCGTTACCCTATTGTTTTTGGCCACCATCCGATTCAACACTTTATTCTCCATATCTTGAAATTTTTCTATAAGAGTCTGTGTATCAGGCTCTGTTTGTTTATTCAATTTCTCAATACTTGTAAAAAATTTCAAATTGTCACCAATATTTACCATATCTCTGATACGATTAAGGTTTCGCGGGCGTGTGCACAAAGAAAAAAAGCTTCTAGCGTTTACATAAAAAGTGTCTTGATTCTAGAAACCATGACTTCTAAACTTTATTTTTCTAGAATCCAGAAATTATTTTCTAAGTTGTAGGAAAAAATCGTGCAGAAGTTAATTACCAAAATTCCGATTAATTCTAAACCAAAATTTTCTAAATTTCAGAAGAAATTAATTTTTTTTATGGGGGGTTATACATGAGAGAGAAGGGGTTGTATACGGATATAGGTTACGTATGGGAGGGGGGTCGATAAAGTCGAGGTCCACCGATGAGGAAGAGATTTTATAAAAGGAAGTCTTACGTATGAGTGCGTGGTATGTAAGAGGGTTTTACATATAGGATTTTGTTAGAGGGAGGTTTCGTAAAAGGGGGTTTCATTAATGGGAAGGGGGTTTTTTATGGGGGTCTATGGGGCGATTCGTATGTGAGGGATCTTGTAAAGGAGCGTTTTTTATGTATGGGGAGGAAGAGTTTGTAAAAAGGGGATTTTGTAGATAGACGGAAAATTGTAAAAGGACGGTTTATTCATGGACGGGGATTTCTGTGTGGGCGGGGGGGGGATGAGAGTGTCAAATATGGGAGGTTTCATCTAAGACGGGTTTATGTTGAAAAGGGAGATTATATTAAGTGTGTGACTTAATTTTTACAGATTTTTTCTTCGAGCTTAAAAGTATATTTAAAATAGAAATATATTCGCGGTCTTTTCTGGTTTTGAAAGGATCGGACAAAAGGTTTCAGAACACGAAATGACAAATCTATGTAAGTTACATAACCTTTCACAATAGCAGAGTTTACAATGGCAACTGATCAACAGCACATTCGGCACTGCATTTTATACGAATTCCAACAAGGAAAAAATGCTTCTGAAGCAATGGAATCAATGTGTAGTGTTCTTGGTGCCGACGATGTATCTTATGAAACGTGTCATTATTGGTACAAACGTTTTAGAAGTGGTGATTTCGATCTGAGTGACCAGCCGCGTCCTGGACAGCCTCGAAAGTTTACAGATGCGGAATTGCAAGCTCTACTGGATGAAGACTCAACGCAAACGCAACCAGAGCTTGCAGGTCAGTTAGAAGTCACCCGAACAGCTATTTCTAAGCGTTTACGTCAAATGGAAAAAATCCAAAAACTTGGAAGGTGGGTCCCACATGTGTTGACCGAAAGAAACCTAGGTCAATGTATGAACACGTGCCTTTCACTGCTTGCCGGGCAACAAAAAAAGGACTTCTTGTGGAAAATTGTGACGGGTGATGAAAAGTATATTTTTCACAAGAATCCCAAACGTAAAAAGTCGTGGGTAGATCCCGGACAATCCATTACATCGACGCCGAAACAGAACATCCACTTAAAGAAGATTCTCCTTTATTATGGATTCCTGGAAACAGGTCAGGCGGTAACTGCGGAACGCTACCGCCGATAGCTGAACAAATTGAGCGAAGAACTTGATCGGAAAAGGCCATTTACTGGGCAAGGAAGCAGGCAAGTCATACTGCTGCATGACAATGCTCGACCTCACGTTGCTCGCGCGACTCAGAAGACCCTCTTGAACTTGGGATGGGAAGTTCTCCCGCACGCGGCATATTCACCCGAATTGGCCCCATCCGACTATCACTTGTTCCGGTCCATGCAGCACGCCTTAGTAGATAAACAGTTTAAAACGCTGGACGATATGCGTAAATTCGTCGATGACTTTATCGCCTCGAAGCCTGCAAGTTTCTTTCGCGACGGCATTCGAATGTTACCTGAGAGATGGCGCAAGGTCATAGAAAATGATGGACAATATTTCCAAGATTAAGTTCGTTGTTCTCTATTTTTTTATGTCAAATAAATTTACTGAAAAATCTGTAAAAATTAAGTCATAAACCTAATATATCGGGAGTCTCTAATACGACCTCCCAGTATATACGAAGTCCCCCATATACTTACCCATACACAACCCCATAAATTCCGTCCTTAGATAGGTAACTAATCTGCCATGTACCCCCTTCCGCCATATATAAAACCCTGCACGTGCAACCTCCCTCCTCTCTTCTCTCTGTAATAATAAAAAATAAGAGGCGTTTCGGTCTTCTCCATATCGGCCCAATACCAACTGAATATCGGCTCGATATCGCCGAGCGTCGGTTAAATGTTGGTCAAGTGTCGGCTGAATGCCGGCGAAATGTCGGCTCAAGATTGGTTCTGGGTCGGCCCAGACTTGATCCAAGGTCGATTCTCTGCCATCCGAAGCTAAAGAGAAGGGGTGGCATAGGAGGTCCGCATATGACTCCCACATGTGTAATTTGTGCTCCTGTATGAAACCTATTTTCCTATATGTAACACTCCCCCGCATGTATAAATCCCCCCCCCCCCTACGTAAAATTTCACATGTATCTAACCCCCAAACATAAAACCACCCATGTGTAATCCTCCCCCCTCAGATATAAACCCCCATGTATAAAATAACCTCCTCAAATATGACCCTCCACGTATAACATCCCCCCCATATATGTAACCCCTTGTATATAAAGCTCCCTTTATGTATAAACCCCTACGTACATAAGCCCTTCCTTCCCCCACCGTATAACAAAAACTCAAAGGAAATTAGAATTTATAGAGAAAAAATTACCGCTTTTTGTAGATCTCATTCTGCTCTACAACAAAGATCTATACAAAAATTTCTCTATCCTCTGTAGATTCCGAGATATTTTTGCCAACTAATTTTTTGGGAGGACTAAATTTTGGCATTTCACCTCTGAGTTAGTGAGAGTACCAAAAGTAGAAATATCTTTTAGTGACAAAATTTCCTAAACTTTACGATCATTTTTTTTCTCTCGTATACCCTTTTGGGTCTCAACGATTTGTTCCCTTCCGACTCCCCCACCGCCGGCGAACAAGGAAAAACCTCACTTCAGGAGAAAACCTGCCCAGGTAGATCAATCGTCTCGTGCGGGACTCTCGCTCGATAAATGAAACCATGAGATTTAGAGTGTTACAAATTTTGCCCCCCCCCCCCAGCCCGGGATCGAATACTGCGGTCGGTTCCTAAATTTTTCGATAAAAAAACAAAGAAAACGACTGGGAAACGACCCCAAATGACCATTAGAACTTTACTGAGTTTCCTCATGCTAATATACATAGATACACAACAAAACATTTTTTTCCCCGAAAAGCTGAAAAAATTTACAACAAAATCTGTGGGTTCAAATTTTTCTTTTGTCCTTCTTAGTGGCTCGTAATTACAATTGAAAAAACGAGTTTTGAGGGAAAAAAAACAATCTTGAATATGTCCACTACTAATTAAGTTAGAGAGCTCCGGTTGCGTTCATTTTTCTTCTTTTGGACTATACTGTTCGATTTAAAAAAATTGAAAAATTTAGGCAATTTTTCATATACAGAATTATCGGATTCGCCTATATACATATATATGATATAAGACATATATTGCTCTATATCATAATTTTCAACATCACATGATGAACTATCCGGCTAGAAAATCGTGAACGGGTTTCATCAGGTCCGGATAAGGTTGCCTGATCCGAGAAGTCCGGGCCATATCTGGCTATCAAAGCCTCGTCATGCTCGGTTCGTATCAGCCATGAGACGCATTGATAGAACAGGGCACGATCACGTTCACTGTCTCCGGACCTGATGTACGTCTCTCAGGGCCTGATCCGGTTAATACAAGGTTATTTTTTCGAATAGAAAATTATTTTTTTATGTTTAATTATTGATGGAGGACGATCAATTTTAATTTATATAGTAGATTTATACTCTCCCTAAACCCAAATTTGAAAAAAACAAGCAGTTGACCGCTCCTATATTGCAGAAGGCATGTGACTGTTGCTTTATGTGTTATTTGTATTTTAATTTTTTATTTCTACCAATTCCATTGGTAGTAAGCTTTCGAATGGATCCATAGCAGTTACCTTTTTCGTAAAATCGTTTATACGGAGTTGATTAATTGAAATGAATCTCCAAAACTTTGTATAAACGGGTATATATATTTTGATTGATTGAAATAGAGAACATCAAGCCGAATATTTTGAAACAAAAATTATTGAGATCGGTTGACTCGTTATTGAGACATTCAAGACATTAAGTTTATATACAAAGTTGAATATCTCCGAAACTAATTGACCGATTGAGCCCATCTTCCATACCGGTCCTTCCAATGATCAGGGACAGCTTCATGCCAAATTTCAAGTCAATATCTGAATTGTTACTCAACTTAGAGCGCGAACAAGGATTTCAAGTCAGTTTCAACAGAAAAATCCAAATACCTCAAAAACTTTGTGTGAACGGGTATATATGTTTTGATTGATTTAGATAGAGGATACCATGCCGAATATTTTGAAAAAAAAAATTATTGAAATCGGTTGGATATTTTCCGAGATATTTGTGAGAAAAGGTTAAAAAACGAATGGATATTGCTCAAAAACTAATGAACGGATCAAGCTGAAGTTTGGCATAGAGTTAGTCTCAAGTTATACCAATTAACTGAAAAAATTTCAAACTTTTTGGAATGATTTTTCCTGTTTAATTATCAAATTTATGAAAAAATGACCACCGACTGGTCAGTGTCACGCACAGACATGGTCCCCAAACTTCGCATTTTTACGTTTCAGACCATTCTGCATCATTTCCAAGCAAAATTAGAAAATGTGAAAATCGAACGATTGCAATGCTTCTATTCGAAAGGAAAAAGAAAAAAAAATTGCTTTCACGGTTCTGGTGTTCCGTCTCAGTCACCCATCCAGTTACTAACCGCGCTCGAAGCTGCTTAATTTTGATGATCGCTAGAGTCCCGTGAGTCCTAGCCTGCCACTCTGAAATTCTTGAATGTGATAACTCTTATGGGCTATATAAGCCGGTAGTTGCGCTTTTACGCATACACACTTGAATCGAAACTAATAAACTATTCTCAATACATGTTTTTAAATATTTATTTATCGAATATTAATTATCGACTTGACGGGTTTTCTTCTCAACAATTATTATAATTATTAGTCTTGACCTATACGGTTGATTAGACACATAAGGGCCAGACGTGATCACTTTCGCTCAGGGTTCACCATATACGACGAGCTTGCCTCATTCCGAATAGATCAGGGTCAAGTATATGATGTATACGGTGTGCCGGAGCCCGGCAAGGCGTATTTCCATTTGAGCAGGGTCTGACCAAGTGGGTTTGAGATTCACCGGATACCGGCGAACCTCAATTGAAATAGATCAGGGCCTGATAGGCGAAAAGTACGGCATGCCGGAGGCCGGTAAGCCGGATTCACATTTGAGCAGGGCCGAATCAAGTTTGTCTGAGGTTCCCCCTCTCCGGCAAGGCTTACTCGGAGTGAATCAGGGCCTGACCTACAACGTATACGGCTTGTCAAAGGCCGGCTGGCCTTATTTCACATCAATCAAAGCCGGGTACATACTCGAGTGAAAATTGCTTCAGGCCCACCTGAAGGACGATCAGAACTTCATCAGGTTTATGTAAGGTTCGACTGATCCGGTGATTCCTGATGAGAACCTGACCAAGTTCTGATCCAGCAGATCGGATCCGAAAAACTACAGGCGGGTTCAGATCAAGTTCTGATCAGGTAGACATGATCAGATGATGCCTGATGAGAACCTGACCAAATTGTGATCCAGTAGATCGGATCAGAAAAATTGCAGGATGATTCAGATCAAGTTCTGATTAGGTTATTGTCATTATTATTATTCATTAGTAAAATAAATAAAAATTTTATTGAGCATATTTTATCTCTGAGAATACATACGCACATCCGCGAGATCAGGAACAATCGCAAATTCAACGAATACCCCGATACAAATCATATAGGCAATGTACAGTTTATTCAATAGTAATAGCGAGACAGCGTAGTGGTTAGGGCATAGGATTAGCAATCATAGGATTCCCGGTTCGATCTCCAGCATCGGTAAAAAAATAATAAGCTTTTTCAGAGGTAATAACAGTAGAGATTCATTAAGAGAGGCAGCCTACGGTGAAAGAATTGAATTATCTTTTGTTTTGGATTAATTATCATTGATAATTGTTATCGATACTGACAGACAGGTCATCCGGTTTTCATACAGTTGACTTGATTAAGTTCGGATCCATTCGTCCTGATCAAATTCGGATTGCTCAGAGGCGTAACATGTCTGATCAAGCCCGGATCCGTCAACTTGATCAATACCTGATCAGTGGTCAGGTCTTACCTGATCCGAACTTGATCAAGACCTGACCGGAATTTCCACTCGGGTAACGCGGCTTTTAATCAAGACTTGATCAGGCCTAACAGTTCCGGATTTGATCAAGCTGACGTATTCAAACCTGATGACTTGTCTGCCGGAATCAATAATAATTATTAGTGATAACTAATTCAAAACAAAAGATAATTCAATTTTTCCACGATAGGTGGCCTCTCCTAATGAATCCCGACCGTAATTACTAGTCCTAAGCCCTAATCACTAGACTATCGCAGTATTGTTATTACGGGGACTCCGTTTTGTCTATATGATCTGTATCTGGGTATTTGTTGACTTTGAGATTATTTATGATCTCGCCGATTTGCGCGGATATTCAGAGAAAGAAAATTTGTTTAGTTAAAATTTTATCCATTTCATTAATGGATAATAATCCTGATAATCATAACATTAATGAACAAATGGGAACTTGATATGTTTTTTTCTAGTCAAGATAATTTGCCTGTGAGTGTGACACTTCTACTATATGTAGTTATTGAGCCACCCCTCCCTCTCTCCGCACAATTAATTAAAAAATCAATTAAAAATTGATTAAAAATTAATTAAAAATTTTAATTAATAAAAAATTTTATCCTCGGAAAAGGTATGTTCAAAATAAGATCAAGTAGACTGGATCCGAACCTTATCATTTTTTTTTTCCATTAACCCGGTTCAAATGAAAATCATTTGCATCAAATACGAATCGGATCAAATTGGGTTTAGGGAACCTGACCTCAGACTAAGATCATGTCTACCTGATAAGAACTACATCTGAGCCCGTCTGAAGTTTTTGGGATCCGATCGAGTGGATCAAAACTTGGTCAGGTCCTCATCAATCGTCACCTGATCATGCCTACCTGACCAGAACTTGATCTGAACTCGCCGTTATTTTTTGGGATCCGATCGACTGGATCAAAACTTAGTCAGGTTTTCATCAGGCGTCACCTGATCATGCCTACTTGACCAGAACTTGATCTGAACTCGCCGTTATTTTTTGGGATCCGATCGACTGGATCAAAACTTAGTCAGGTTTTCATCAGGCGTCACCTGATCATGCCTACTTGACCAGAACTTGATCTGAACTCGCCGTTATTTTTTGGGATCCGATCGACTGGATCAAAACTTAGTCAGGTTTTCATCAGGCGTCACCTGATCATGCCTACTTGACCAGAACTTGATCTGAACTCGCCGTTATTTTTTGGGATCCGATCGACTGGATCAAAACTTAGTCAGGTTTTCATCAGGCGTCACCTGATCATGCCTACTTGACCAGAACTTGATCTGAACTCGCCGTTAGTTTTCAGGATCCGATCGACTGGATCGAAACTTGATCAGGGTTTCATCAGGCGTCACCTGATCATACCTACCTAACCAGAACTTGATCTAACTGGCCGGTAGTTTTTGGAATCCAATCCACTAGATCAAAACTTGGTCAAGTTCTCATCAGAAATCACCTGATCAGTCAAATCTTACGAAAACTGAATCAAGTTCTGATCATACTTCAGGCGGACCTGAAGCAATTTCCACTCGGGTATGTTGGCGTACATTAGGAGAGTGATGCATTCGCTATCGCTTCACTCTGAATGACTCCAACATAAAGCTCATAGCAATCCAGCATTAATTGAAAAAATTTAATGATTAATGCACAACTCAGAACGGTTCTCACTTATTATTTCAAACTCGATTTTAAAAATATCTCCAGAATGAGAAAACCGGAGAATGTTGGTCGAAAGTCTTTTGAAACTCTTATAAAAATGTTTTAGCTTGGAAAATATTCACAAAGGAACTTATTTCACATGTAGGGAGGTATCTCCGGTCATCAATTTGCTCTAGATTTTAATCAGTGGGGATCTTGGAAGTGGCTCAGGAAAATTTATCAGAATTTCTTCTTTTTTGCTAACGAGTGCGGCCGCGCGGGCTGCGGACACGTCTTCTCTTCTCCTCACGTAGTGGCGCTTCGGTTTCAGTCTTACGCGTACGCTTATTCGAGATTTTCGAGATATTTCGAGAGCGATTTCCTTTCTCCTTTTTACGATAGGATTTCTTGGACTATAAAAAACAGTCTTCTTCCATTGTGATACAAATTTTCGGAAATATCGTATTCCAAGGATTTTTTCTAGATTTTGTAGCACCAATATTTTAAAAATAAAGAGATTCAGAGAAATTATTCTGAAGACTTTGGAGGAAAAATTTCAAGGCCTGCAAGAAAGCTCATTTAAGGGAGGATTCAACAATTACGTCACGCGATTAAGGGGGGGGGGCTTGTCTTGAATGTTGTGATGACACGCTCAGATTTTTATTTTCTCATTTGATTGAAGAAAAAAATTTAAAAGATTAAAAATCCTTTTCTTTTTTCATTTTCAAACGAAGGGGAGATGAAGAATACGATGATTATCACTAAGTGACGCGCATTAATAAGCAGTCATCAGTTGCAATTCTTAATGCTGTGATGGCAATGTTATGTTATGTTATGTTGTGTTATATGTATTTACCAACATTAAATAAAGAAATTGATGGCGCTTGTATTCGAATTTTTCTTGATTTTTATTTTTAATTCCTATTTTTTCATTTGATTTTTCACATTAATCGAGGGGGTGGGGGGTCTTGATATCGTAACGTAATATTCCAGGGAGGGTCTTGCGTTTGTGATAGCCTGCGACGGGATGGGGGGGGGGGGCAAAATATCCAAAAAAGCGTGACGTAATTGTTCAATGCTCCTTAAAAAATTTTCCTGAGTCGCTTCATTCTCAATGGAACTGAAAAAAAAATACAGAAAGAAAAAAAGCAAAAATAAGTTATTTCCATAAATAGAACAAACAGATGTAAAAGGTGGAAAACAATTGTTTTATCACAATCTATTTCAATCTCATCCGATTATCATCGTGTTAATGTTATCTGTGTGACTCATCGATATATTATACGTCGCACTTCCGAGTAGAAAAAATCGAAGAATGTGAAATACAAACCATTGCCGGAATACACCACAACAGCTACTAATGCCTGCAGCCCTGCATCATTATCATTCTTCACGAAAACCTGATGACCCTTGGGATCAATTTGGAGTCCCACATTCGATCCAGTCACAAGGATTTTATTATCGAACGACGCTGTGTACGAAAGCGTAATATTCCATTCCTGGGTATGTACTTGAACAATCATGAAGGAAACAACCGGCGCAATATTTACGACATCGATAACACTAATTGTGTTTGCCTTCAACTGCACTTGATTAGAAAATGCCCAACCATTCGTATCAGAAGCATTGAAATCAGAAATTGAAACATTGATACGTGGATAACCTGGAATGCATATAAATACAAGAAATGATAATAAAAGAACAATGATACAATCATAAGCCAAAAAAAAAAATCGCTCGATGACGCGATTACATTCTCAGGTTTTTGTTTTTTCACAACATTAGCTACAAAGAATTAAAATGAATACGCAAATGATAACATTGATAAATCAAATTTTATTTCTTTCTTTTGCTGTTTCTCCTTATTATTTATGCAATTATCTTTAAAATGAGTCGTCGTATGCTAAAATGTCAAGCGATTACCCAGAAAACAATTTTTGTCACTGCCATCTAAAATTTAACACGACATCGACAATTTGTCGACAAATTGTCGACATACTGTTTGCTGGGTATTTTTGCATATAAGAAAATTTCTCAAAACAAACGTACTCTGACCCTTCATCCTGAAATGAATTATATGTCGGCTGTAATAGGGTAAATAGGTCAATTTCCGGACGGGGGTTAGTTTCTGGACGGTTTCAACTTGCATTGAATATTCCATAAATAAAATGAAAATTGTACTGATCATTTCACCTTTCAATAATATTACTCATGTATAATCATGTGATCAATTATTGTTTCTATTGATCGACATTTAATAAATGAAAAAAATATGGCCCAGTCGTTCAGAACTCAGGGGTTTCGGCTGCATTCAACTATTTCTTAATTTAATTATTCTTTGTTTCATTATTTTCACTTCAAATAATTTTTTTCTGTTCATTAAAACATTCTTGAACGTATGGAAGCCATCATATCTCCATTTAGGTGATTCTTTTATTTTAGATCCTACCACAAAACTCGAATTTCCCTAAACCGTCCAGCAATCGGTCTGTTCACCCTACTTCAAGAATTTCAAAATTCTTTGATGCAATAGCAATGAGAGGGATTTTATTACCAAATTTATCTCGTTCATTGATATGTAGGGAAACTTGAGAAAATGTTCGATGAAAATATTCGATGAATTTTTGAAGGTCGAGGGGTATTCGGGGGATTATTTCTTCCATTTTGATTTTGGCTAACCGGAGTGCGATGTTCGCGGTTACGTGATACGTTCCACGAAAATGTGAGGAATATCTGGCATATTAGTAGAAAACAATTGATAGGCTACAGGGAAACTATTAAACGTGTCACGTGACTGCGCGTGCTGCGTTGATTGGTCGAAATCAGAATTAAATTATGACGCTTTTATCCGTTATAACGAAATGAGTGTTGGTAAATTCTGTAGCTATTTTCGAATTGATTGATTCTATAATGAAACATCCAAAGACCTTTTCTGTGGCTGAAAAAATCCCCCATCAAATATCTCCCTTAATACTGAATATTAGCCAACATCAAACAAAATGGGAGGAATCGTCTCATTTACCTCTTCAAAAAAGATTCTCAATCCTTCAATTACCTTGGAATTAGATGAAAAAACAATAGGAAATAAAAAAAAGTTCTCAACATTTCATCGTAAAATTATTAGTGACAAACATTATTATTTCATAGTGCCAATAACTTAATTTGATACACGTTATTACTTTTTTAAGCCATCATTCAATCAATTCAGAACAGTTGTTTCAGTTATCGTAAAAAACAATTTTTGAAAATTTTTCTAAATTTACAAAATTGATAAATTAATTGAATTTTAATTAATGGCGATTGATAAGGCTCAACAATACTTATCTTTGAGGGAAAAAAAGATTCTATTCCACCGATTCATTGGTGAACAATGGAACAAAAATTTGTTTATATACGTACATACATACATAAGGACACGGTCTAAAAATGGCCTTTTCGGACTTTTTGGATTATAATGGATATAACACAAATAACACGATATAATACGAAAAATCCAAAACTTGACCCTAGATTCAGTAGCAAAACGGTAAATCGGGTTAAATCGATTTTTACTTTTGGTCAGTTTTTTATGAATGTCTTGGAATTTAAGATAGATAGCAAAATTTTTCTCATTACTTTTTTTATAACCTTCAATTGGCTCTACAAAAAAGGGCATGACAAAAATTTTTCAATTTCTATTAGATTTCGAGATATTTGTCAAAAACTGGCCAATAGTCAAAATCGACTTAAAGTAGTATGGTCACTCTCCAAAGTGATCGTTGAGTGTCCGTCAAGAAAATCCAAAAAAATTAATCAAAAAACTGATTTATAATTGAAAATTCTCTTTGTGAATTATAAAATTTATGAATATAGGAATTAATCGATTATTTTTATTATTTTTCACTTATTATTCGAATAATGTACCTCCTTTGACTAGCGTCGTTTTATGTGTGGCAACACTGTAACTTAAGAGCGTAGGGAAAACGATATTTGAAATGCCCGCTTGTCCCCACTCCACTAACGCGTCGTTGCCGCATCTACTCGACACGCAATTTCCGAACACCGAGGAGCAGAAATTATTTATAACTAAAGTCCCAAACGGTCAATAATTTTCATCGGTGGTCGTAAATTTTTGTTTTTTTCCCATTTTTTTTGGATTTTTTAAATAATTTAATCTTGGATTTATCATAAAAACCACCCAAAAATGTGATTTGCCTATAAGACTCTGTGTTAAAATCTAGTTTTTCATCAATTCTTATCAACCATACTAAACGATCAATGTGCCACAAATTGCACCAGGAGGTTTTTATTGATATTAACTTTCATAAAAAAATGATTTCATATTTTAATCTTGGAAATCGATCCCTGACCATACTACTTTAACCCGGTTTTACCGCTTGGCTACTGGATTGGTCACCCTGTGCGAGAAACCTCGCCGTGCGTCGGTTCACTTTAATTACACCTGAGTGGCTAACCGGGAAAAATGAAAAAAAAATTGAATTTGTCAATTGAAGTGTCTAAAAAATTATAGTAGTTTTTAGAAAAACATATTTCCCAAAATTCCTAAAGAAAACAAATTATTTGGTAGTAAAACGGTAGGGGAGTTTGGGGTAAAACGGACCCTTTTGACTTTTTTTCAAATGTTAATAAGGGGTTGGCATGTTGATGAAATTTAATTTTTTTTTCAATACAAAGAACAATTCTTTCCCTTTGTGATAAGCCTAAACTGAGCTCAATTGATAAATTTGTTTGTGAGTTATGAATAATTTTTAAAAAGTCTAACGTGTCCATTTTACCCCACCCTCCCCTACTAGTCAATTTTGACTATTGACCAATTTTCAATGAATATCTCGGAATCTAAGGGAGATAGCAAAATTTTTGCTATAACCTTTTTTGTAGAGCCGATTGAGTGCTACAATAAATATATTTACGAAAATTTCGCTATCTCCCTCAGATTCGGGAATATTCCTCAAAAACTCAACTGGGAGATAAGTCGACTTAAACCGTTTTACCACTTCGCCACTGATTTTTTCCTATGTAAAATGAAATTGCCCAAGACGCGACGTTGCCGGAAACTCGCTAAACGTGCTCGGGCAGTGTAGAGTGAATTTGGCAGCGTTAAAGCCTAAATAATACGGCGAGAAATCCTCGCGAAGGTGACCGAAGTCGCAGGGTCGCGTTTGGTGACCAGACTAGGGTTAAATTTGAACGATTACAATGCTTCCATTCGGAAACAAAAAAGAACAAAAAATGATTGTGAATAAAGTTCTGTAAACACTGATTAAAGAACTAAATGTAATGGATAAAACTCTACTCAAGAGAATTTTTTTATACAATTACGACTTTGATGCTTCGAAGATGTATTCGATGTAAATTTCTGTTGCCTTTAGAGGATCTCTGTATCTCAGGGTATAATAAATCGCATTCTATTTATCTATCTATCTATCTATCTAAAAAATTGATATCCGATTGAACACAAACATCCTCCACTAATCAACCTCGAAAATAATCAAAACAATTACATAACAACAATGAAAAAAACTCAATGAAAAAAAGAAATGAAATTCCGAAGAAATTGCGCCGCAGAGAATGTACATGA
This sequence comes from Diachasma alloeum, assembly GCF_001412515.2. Classification (NCBI taxonomy): domain Eukaryota; kingdom Metazoa; phylum Arthropoda; class Insecta; order Hymenoptera; family Braconidae; genus Diachasma; species Diachasma alloeum. The sequence continues at coordinate 363,349 of NW_021680467.1, read as the reverse complement.
ATAAAACAACCCATTGGGATATCAACAAAAAAACATTGAACAAGGTTATGTTTTTCTTACCGGGCGCACCACCAATCATCACACTCCCCCCAGTGAACCCCAACACACCAAGAAAAACCCCCCAAACCACAACCTCCCATGGTCCTCCCATCCTCTCTGCCCGCAAACCAATAAACCCTCTATCAACTTTACTAAACGAATACGTTCGTCTTCTCGGTCTTCGACCACTCTCAAAACGTCGAAAAGTCACTCCACTATTCCGTACGGTACGGCGCAACAGCTGTGAATCCCCATGGCACTGTCGCGGTGAGACGCGAGCGGGGAGGTCTACTACTGATCCTCTCGTTTTCGTAACCTCTATTTCCACCGCAAGGTGTCAGTTCAGTTGGCCCCAAGATGGCCACGTTGGATCAATGAAACTCGAGTAAATTTCGTAGTAAAATATCCGAAAAATCAAGTATTGTACAGGTGTGTCTTGATGTGTCTGTTGGTTTGTAGTTTGTAAATGGGAGATGGGAAAGGATCAGGAGCTGCTGGAGGCAGCGAGAAGTGGGAATGTCACTGTTGTGGAGAAAATACTTGGACAACGAGCGAAAAGGAGTGGTCCACTGGCAAGGTGGGTGTCAACCAGCACACAATAACTCCTTAAAATATTTTTATCCTCATTACCTAGCCTCCAAAGGGTCAAACAATTTTTCAAAATTTTTCTAAACCTCCAGAATTTCAAAAGGTGAAGACAATTATCTACAGAGATTTTGACATTTAATTAGAAGAGAATCAGGTCGTACTACTTGTTTGTTGTAATGATTTTTAGTGTATTGATGCATTAACTCAAAAATCCCGGGGAGAAACTATTGAGACGACACTAATTGTCAAATTAAATTTCGAAGGGGAATTATTTACGGGGATTTCGGGTGATTGAGGTTAGGAGGATCGACCCTTGTGTATAAATTTTATCCTTGGGTCAGTAGTTTGTGTATTGTCAGATTACTTTTTTTTCGGGTGCGCGACCTTTCTCTATCAAATCGCGAGGGAATAACCCGCGCAGTCTACTTGTATTTTTCGAGGCTCGATATGGATTTATTATCGATGGAAATCAATTTTCCCTTTAAGAAAACTGCATGAGCTGAATATAAAGTATTTGTTAATTTGGAATTATCTTCGGAGTGAACAATTTTCGAATAAAATCTCATGAGACTTGATATGCTATGAATAAATATTTTTTTTACAAATTATTGAATTTGCTGAAAAATGTTTTTCGATTAATTTTTCCTAAATCTATTTTTATCGAAAATATTTTTCAAAAAAGTAGATTCATCATCTCTTTTATTGGAAATTCGTGCTTCTTTAAACAAACGATTTTGTTTATTTACATTCTGAATTTTCCTTTCAACATAATATTGCAGCTTATCATGAATCATTCACATGTACTTGTTGCAAATTCTTTCCCAGCGCAATTGAAACAGATGACGAATCTAGAGTTGAGTCGTAACGAGGAAGCGTGCCGAATTCATGGGTTTCCTCGTTATCACCCGACCAAGCAATAACAATTTCAAACTGAGTTGAGAATGAGTCACGGTTGATACTGCAGCGTTAGCATTGCGTGTGTACAAAAGTCGTGTCATGGTATCGAGCCCACGACCCACCTCCCCGGCCTTCTATTCAATAAAAAAAAAACGTAACAAATGTACAGGAGGAACGAATAGGTAAAAAAAGAATGTGTGATTACGTGGAGGTAAATCAAAACTGGAGTTGACCCAATCACCGATCCCTGCACCTCGCACCCCTTTTCTCATGTGATTTCGGAGTTTGGGCACGTGCCACAACCAGCAATATTTTCGCTCCTACAATGCATGTTTATCCACTTTGTTTTCTACACTTTGTTCTGAAGGAAAGACCTCACTCTTTACCTCATCAATGTCCTCGGCGTGTTTTTCATCTCAGAGGCTTGAGTTTGTCGAATAAATTTTTATCGACCTCTTGTCCATCGTCTTTGACGCAGCGATAATGGAATCTATTCGAGTCTATTTATTTTTGGGGTCGGTTCGGTGATAAGATGAAACGCTGTGCAGTGTCTGCAGAACCTGATGGTCTCGAGTAGGGATGCAAAATGACGGTCATTTTTAACACTGGTCAGGTCAGTGGTAAAATGACCGTTTTCTGACCATTCCTAACCTGACGTCCATTTTGTGATGCAAACTGACCGGTCATTTTTTCAAGTGGTCAGTCATTTTTTTTCTGTGTCATTTATAGTGAAAAATTATCTATCTAGATGAAACCTGACCATCATTTTTGTGTTCGGTCACTTTTTGGTAATTTTTTTTTTTTTAATGTTGTTTCACCGATCCTCAGGGAATTCGAAGCCGTTTGATAGCACTAAAACTTATGAATGAATTTTATTTTCATTTCCGATTTTTTCCGAATTTATCTCTTCTTCAGAGGAAAAAAGAATATGGGCATTTACAAAAAAAAACTTTTATTGTTAATCTTAGGATCTATACATTCGTTTTTGTTTGATCACATAGAAACTTCTTATCAATAATTAGTTATGAGCTAACTAATCTTTGGATTCATAGCTTCAATTCCACTGAAGAATAGTTTGATACGTTTTAGAGACATGGGAAAAACTCTGGGAAATCATCATCATCGTATCCATCATTGGGAGTTCCGTCTGTGGCATCATCATCATCATCATCAGCACTCAAGTCTGACTCCAGCTCCCCAGAATCCTCATCTTCCGTTCCCTCTCCGTCGACATCCCCAGGAGTCTCTCGAGTCTTTTTTTGTCCGCAGGCCGAAGACGTCGCTCGTTGCAATATTCTGAGCACAACATCGGTGTCAAATAGGCGAATGTGAAATTTGGTTTAGGAAGCTTTCATGTATCCCATAAGCTTTCATCATTGGCAGTATGACTGGCGAAGAATGATGCGACATTGATATGGCATTTTTTTAATTGAATGTCATCAGTGAACTTTTGCTTTAAAAAAACTGGTAGATTATCTTCATCCCACTTCGATTCTTAACAGGCCACTTAGGTATCTGGAGCTGAAGCAATAGGCCGTAAACGGCCAAAAATTTATAGAAAGTGCAATAAACATCCACTTTGATTTGTTTGAAACATTTGTTTGATTGATTTTTCAGTGGATTTCTCAAGTGAAAAAAGTGGTTTCATGGTTTGAGGTTATACTTCCTGTCTCGATTGGATTCTGGCAATTGGGAAATGAATGAATTGATACTTCCAATTGAGGGTCATGTGTCAAGTCTTTCCATTCAATGTCGAAATTGATAAGTATATATCTGATGGTCTTACCTGTGTTTAATCATGTGATATTCAATATTTTTTATTCAAAGCGTGAATCAGCCGATCAGTTGAGGAGCGATGTTTCCACTACGCGTCACTCTCCATAGACATATATATCATACCTAGAGAGTTGAGACAGAGAGAGAAAGGATCCTGTTCTCAACTCTTCTCTGTCTAACACGTCATGTGCCCCTCTCTAGGTACTACCGTACTACACATTTATGAGTGGCGAATGTCACACTCCATCGAAAGAAAAAAAAATTGAGTGGCGTCTATCTAGATGCAAAGTGACCGTCATAAAAGTATTTGGTCATTTTTGTGACACAGAATTTTGTCATTTTTTTATGACCGAAATGGTCACAAATTTGCGTTCGGTCAGTGACCGTCAAATGATGCGTCAAATGACGGTAAAATTACCGGTCAGTTTTCTCCGTTGCATCCCTAGTCTCGAGACGGCTGCATATAGGACGTTGAGAAGCTCAACAAGAAAATTCACTTCGTCAAAACAAGTATCCGGTGAACAGACAAATCAATCGTTTGGTGGCTTAATAGTAGAGCAAGGCATTCCGGTCGTTGATTTCGTTTTGGTTGTCCTGCAAATATTTTTGGAGCTTCTTTGGAGGACATTTTTTGGCTATGAAAAAAAGTCTTTCAATTTTTTGTTTGAACCTTTGATATGTAGTTAACCAACGGTTGCAGGTCTCAATTCGAAAATATTTTCGGAGTGAAGAGATTCGAAGGAATGTATTAACATACCTTCTTTGCAGGAGACTTCTCTTAGTAGTTTCATCTGTGTATACATATTAGCTTCAGAAACATTGATAAAATTATTGCTTCCAATTTTTTGGAATTCTCTACTCTAATAGTTCGTTTCTCATATCAATTCACAGGCTGATCTCTTGTACGGCATTTCATAGGCTACAGCAAATTTATTTTCACATTTTTTTTCTATATGAGGTATTCCATGGCAAATAAGTCAACAGCTGACTCTCATCCTCTTGGAAATTGATTGGAATTGGTGGGGGGAGGGGCTGGAAAATGTATTTCTCAATTTCTTTCAGATTTTTTTGACAGACCATTTTGGCGATATGATTTTTCATTTGTTTTTTCTTTTTTTGTCAATAACTCGGGTTCTATTCAGCCGATTTTTAGTTATGACGCGTCAAAATTTTCCATTTTCCATTAGCTATAAGAAGATTCTGGGTATTTTTTTTCCAATCCCTAGGTGCCCATAATACCGAATTTTCAAAAAAAATAAATAAAAACTTGTATTTTCTAAATTATGTCTTATTTTATTTTTCTCATCTTTTTTTCAGTAACTCTTGTAATTAAAACAAGTATTTTGAGCCATCATACAAGTTGTGTTTCGTCCTGGATCTATTTTATTTTTAATTTTTTCTTCTCGAAATTCCACGAATTTGGTCAAAACATCCTAAAACGACTTCGATTACGTAACAAAAAAATATGTAACATATAAGTATACATTGAAATACACTTCATACTGTTTATAATCAAAGTCAATCAACGCCATTTTGGGCGTCAAACATTCAATTTTTGTCTTTTTCAAGTTTTTGTCGATGCATATCTAAAAAATTTGCGTGGAAAAAATACTTGAAATTTTGGAAATCGTTTTCACATGTCCTCAACAACATATGATCCAAATTTTAGGTCTTCAGTTCATTGCGAAATTTTCACCAAGTATAACTCACTGAAGAAGTACCTTAATAAAATCTTCTAGAATCTTTCATTCTCCAGGTATTCACCTACACGAGAGCTTTCGGCCCATCTCATTCGATCCCTTCACTCCAAAATTAATCACAACTTAATCTTCTCCAAATTGAAACGAATCAAACTTTTCACTTCCATTCAATGCCACTAATTTGTAAACCAATTTGACAACATGTTCCGCAGTGATTCCGGCATTTGCGAACATCGGGCGGACAACTCGTTTAATAATTCATGAAACGTTGATTGTATCAATGTTAAATCTACACCGAATTATTTTCCAATTCTGCAATTCACCCCCCATTGTCCCCCTCTCACTAATTATCCCTTGAACAATGTCAAGTTGTACGTCGATATAAAACTCGTTTTCATAATGCACCTAGTTCACAGCCATTGACCCACTCCCCATTCAATTTGACGATGAAAATCGAAGAGCGAGGTCAACGCTGTGTCAACTGCCTCGAGTCTGCACTTCTCAGCCTTGGTACTCGATAATTGAGTCTTCCACATGTCTTATTCAGGATGAATCAGTCCACTCATCAGTTTTCATGTGCTTGGTTACGCTTGCACAGCGAACAGCCAGTAAAATTTGCATAAAAATTCAATATTAATGAGAAGATGATTAAATGATCATTTTAACAGTTTTTTCTGTATTTTATTCCAATTCAACTGAACTTCCCCTTATTATACATATATATCTCGAAAACAAGTCGTTCAAAAATCAAAGATCATGGGGACCTGTCCTGAATCTAATAATATTTCCCGTAAAAAAATAACGCTTGACAACTTATATTGCAATTATTCTTCAGATAACTCGAAAACAAATTTAGCGATGATCATGCGCTCATCTTCATAAAGAACAAGTTTAACCCCTTATGGACGGGGCCCTTCTGTTACCAAGCGCAGTGTACGCTCAATCCAACTCGAATTCGATCATTTCTAATGAATGGAAAATTATAAAACCAGTATCTAATTAAAGCTACATTATTCCGGTTTCCAGTTTTATTTTCCTGATCAAGTTATTCTTCATAGATTTGGAAATAATCAATTTTGAAAACAAGTGTTCACATTCGCATGAGTCGATACCAAGCATCGATCCCGTACGTGAGGGGTTGAAGAAATTAATCCAAAAATAATTTTTATAGAGAATTTCAGTGGTCAAACGGTTTAAGTCGATTTTGGCTATTGGCCAGTTTTCAATGAATATCTCGAAATCTAAGGGAGATAGCAAAATTTTTCTCATAACTTTTTTAGTAGCAATAAATCGCTCTACAAAAAAGGTTATTATGAAAATTTCGCTATCTCCCTTAAATTCGGAAACATTTCTGGAAAACTCAACTAACGACTAAATTGACTTAAACCGTTTGACCACTTCGCTACTGATTTGACTTTCTGGCGGGAAAAGATTTTTCAGATTTTTCTTAAAATCTACTCCTAGGCAAGATTTATAGAAGATGTTTTGAATCACTTTGCACGTTACTCTGTCATTAGAACTGATAGTTCAATTTTTTTGACACATATCCCCCGAATAATGGGGTTCAACTAAATTGATCACACCGATAGGAAGGATTAATTATTGTTAAAAAATGGATTTGGTTGGAGGCTAGGGTCTATCCGGTCTCACCGAGTATTCATTCGTTAATAGTTAACAAATGCATATTTGAGGAACCTTGTTTTGACGTGACTTTCACTTTTCAACTGTACCATTTGTTAACTATTAGTTAATATTTATTTTTTCACATTCAACTCTACCATTCGTTGATATAGTTAACGAATCTCGTTTGGAATAAATGGATCATTCTATCAGTGCAGACGAAATTTTTTGTAGTGAACTGCATTGACTATAAAGAAGGTTCTTTGACATTTCTGAATGATCCTACTAGTGTTAAAGATATCCAGGGAAAAGTCTGCATAAAAAATCCGATCGTCCAAAACAGATCATCAGATTTTTTTGAAATCACTTCAAAGGGAGGAGGTTTATTTTTGAATTCATCGAAAGACATCTCTCTTACAGAATCTTATGACCTGCAAAAAAGGTCCTTTGATATTTACCTTTAAATGTACTCATTCTCGAGATTCTTACAAAATCACCTGTAGGACAATTTTGCATCTATCGCAACTGATCGTTCTTTTTTCATGGCAAATATTTCCTAAGCGATGGTTTTTAGATGAACGACTTTCTTGTGAGAGTTTCATCACTCATTGGAAAGGTCCCATGACAATATTCTTAACGTGTGCTAGTTCCAATGTTATTTACAAAATCATCAGTACAAAAAGTCTGAACGTACCAGTGAAACAGGTCGTTGGATCATTTTGAAAATATCTCAATGAAAAGGTTTAGATAATTCAACAATGAAGTATTTTTGAAGAGCATTGTATCAGTTAATTTTTCGAAAAGGAACGATTTGATTTTTATTATCACTTTCATGATGTTTAATTTTCAGTATTCAGGGTCCACAAAAAGTTGGCAGAATTTAATTGTTCTTCTTTAATCATCAAAATGTTAATGGAACTTTATTAAAGGAATGTCATATCAATTTTGGGGAATTACGCAAAGGGCTTTTCTCATTCCTGGAGAATTTTATCATCCACCAAAAAGATCATCCAACATTTTACACGAGGCCTACTGGTTCGTGGGATATTTCCAAAATAATCTGCACAAAAATATCAGTGTCAATTACACAAAAATTTAAAAGACTTTTACTGAGATACTAATTATTATTAGCGCAATACAGATGATTAAAGCGATTAATTCAATCCCCTCCCCTTGAGAATTATTTACACTCTCTAAAATTGCTCATTTATCAAACCCTAAAGTAATGTGTGACACTTTAACTTCAGCTAGTGCAGCTAAACATCCCAGTGAATTGCCACTCGTCCAACCCATTAAGCTTTCAGCTTTTTCGCATAACTACAAAGCCCACTTCCTTTCATCCTACGTGTCTAGAGATCGCTAATTAATTCATACCCACTCCCATTGATTTTTTCGCATTTCCTTTGATGTTTAAGGAAATAAAAAAACAAACCTATAAAAATAAGTAAGAAATAGAGAGGAGGACTGAGAGGGTGCAGCCCACTCGTTTCGTTTATTCGATGGGCATTTATCCGAGTTATATCCGGCGAGGGTAGAATACACGTCTCGGCTCATATCGTTTTTTCTCTTCGTTGGAGGAAACTATCGATTGATGCCTTAGCTCTCCGCAAGCTTGTGTGTACAGTTATGCGAAACAGGCGCAAGTCCAAGATATTTCTCTTTTCGTCTCAAATCCCTGGAGTATTTTTTCTTCACACAAAAATTATTTGAAATTGAGAGTAAGTTGAGTGATGTAACCAGATGTTTCGGGCAGGGCTACTGAAAAATGACTTGCCTTATTATTGGCGTATGTGACATATCAGGGACGGTGATAAGACCGACTAAAATATGACAATTACTGATGACATGGCCAAATTTACTATTTGACAAGTACATTTCATGTAACTAATGTGAGGAGTTAAATATTTCACTGTTAAAATCAACTCTTTTTGGGTGTTCACTTCGCCGTTAGCTCTGAGTCAATTTTTGGTACAGAGTGGATTTTTAGTTTTCACATCAAACTATGTTAATTACCACATTCATGTTGACACCATGGTGATGTCAATTTTTAACTTCCCGACCCGAAGGAAGGAAGTTATTGTAATGACCCCGAAAATCGACTGTGGAAATTTAAGCATTTCTCCACGTTTCATGACCTTTGGAACCACTTCTGACCCTTTTCAGGTACCTGTCTGTATGTGTGGATGTGTGTATGTGTGTGCGTACGTCTGTGACAAAAATTTTGTGCCACGATTCCTGCTGAACAAACGATGCGATTTGACTTTTTTTTTTTAATCGCTGTATTTTCATGTGACTTGAATCTGATTAGATTATGGAGACGATCGTCTCAGCGTTTCTCCAGTTTTTTCCAAAAAACATTTGGAAAAAAGTCGAAAATTAGCGTTTTTTTGTAAACGAGGCCATTTCTCCATGCATAACGATGCGATTTCAAGTTTTTTTTGTTAGACACGATGAATCTTGATATAACGCACAAATCATGTAATACTGGAAGACATTTAATCAGCAGTTCACTAGCTTTTTTCGAAATCGTTATACATTCAAGAAACAATTTTACTTTTCTGATAAATTACATCTTTTCTCGATGCGGAATACGGCGATGTGTGTGCATGGGAGTGTGTGTGAGTGGGAGCACGCGCACGGATTTTCTTGTCTTCTATGGGTATTTCCTCGGAGAAATGTGAGAAAAAAATGATTGCATTCTTAACGGAAACTGAGCTATGAAGAAGGTTATAGCAGCCTTGGTAATGACTTCTGAATATTTTCGATTATTTCTTATTAAGAAACGAACGAAATAGATGTAATGAGAACTCTGAGCTGGAATCGAAAAGTTACGATTGAAACAATAATAAGAACCAATGAGAAGATGGATCTAATACGGTTAGATTCCGATGATTTTCGAAGAAATTGAATAGTGACTTGCGTAATGAGAAAAACAGGAACTGAACGGCAAGTGGGCGCTTCGTGCGCCTATGCCATCTAAATGTATCAAGATCTATTGTAGCGGCCGATGGATCCCAACTTTGAATGGTTAAATCATCACCATTCTACCCGACCAGGAATCGAACCCGAAACCTCTCGCATGTGCGGCAACCCTCTTATCCATTGCGTGAGCAGTGGTATAAGGGGTCACGAGGGTCACTTTCGAGTTCTGTACCCGATCCACTCGACCACCGTACCATTCTAAAAGTGATCGTTTGTTTTGAGTATATCAATAATACTCCCAATAAAATTGTAGTATTTAAGGAAATCTAGAATCATATCAATTAGTATAATTTTCCTGATCATGATCCCCCCTCCCCGCCGACCCACCCTCCTTTACCATTTCCACCCCGACCCTTTGTTTGGTGAAAATTTTTCTAAGTCCCGTACGGCATACCTTATCCGGACCTGATCATTGCCGGATCAGGTTCGCCGTATTGAACTTATATAATTTTCGAAGTTAAGGATTCCCGGCGTACCTTACCTGGTCCTGATCATGGCCGGATCGAGTTGGCCGTATCCGGTATACTCAACAAGCACTCGTGCTCAATCAAAATAGGCTGAAAAAGACCCCGGAATTTTCCTTATCAGACATGCCTAGTGTAACTTTAATTTTTCTCTACCACGGTACGCTCAAAAGGCCCTGTCTGGGGTATGATCAGGCATGCCTGCTTAAAGTTTGGAATTTATTGGCAAGGTGAACATGCAATGGTCCCCTTCAGGCCCTGATCTGGCATGCCGTAATCAGATATACCGTATCGATACCGGAGCAGGGCTTTCTCTGCCAACAGGTCTGCCTGACTAAATTTCTACTCGGGTGCATTTGATTGTATCAAGGTCATTATATTGACGATAATTGAAAAATTCATTACCGTGTTAAAGACTCACGTAACTAAATTATTAGTGTTAGTACATTAATAACATTAGTTCGAAGTTCAAATAATCCTGCATCTTAAGGGTGAGTTGGGTCCAAGGGTCAGAAGGGTTAGTTGAGTATAAGGGTCAGATGAGTATAAGGGTGAGTTGAGTCCAAAAGATTACGCGAATCTAAGGGTCAGATAAGTGAAAGCCTCAGTTGAGATTGAATGTCAGTTGAGTTTAAAGGTGAGTTGAGCCTAAGGGTCAAAAGAGTACGAAGGGTCAGGCAAATCCAAGGGTCTGTTTTGTAAGGGTCCGATAATTAAAAACCTCAGTTGAGTTCAACTGTCAGTTGAATTTAAGGGCCAGTTGTGTGTAAGGGTCAGTTGAGTGTATGGGACAGATGAGTGCGAAGGTCCTATTGGGCCTGAGAGTCAGATGAGTCTAAGACGAGAATAAGGGTCAAATGAGTCTGAGGGTCAGATCGATTCTGAGGGTCAGGTGAGCCAAAGGTCATCTGACTTTTAGATTGAACTGACCCTTAAACTCAACTCAGCCTTTTATTTATCTGACCTTTAGATTCGCTTGACCCTTCGTACTCTTTTGACCCTTAGGCTCAACTGACTCATAGATTCGCGTGATCCTTCACACTCAACGGACCCTTAAATCCGCCTGACCCTTTGTAGTTGTTTGACCCTTAGACTCAACTGACTCTTAGATTCGCCTGATCCTTCGGACTCAAATAACCCTTAGACCCATCTGACGATTAAACTCAACTAACACTTGGACGCAATTTACGTTTAAACTGAACTGAAGCTTTTGCGTATATGACCCTTACTCAACAGACCCTCAAATTCGTATGATCCTTCGGACTCTAACTAATCTAACTAATCCTAATCTAACTAATCCTTAGACCCATCTGACCCTTAAACTCAACTATCCTCAAGACGCATCTAACCTTTAAACTCAACTCAGACTTCTACTTATCTGACCCATACTCAACTGACCCTTATATTCACCTGACCCTTCCTACCCTTTTGACCTTCAGATTCGTGTGATTCTTCGGACTCGGCTGACCCTTATATCCATCTGGCCTTATGCTGAAGGTTTTACGCTTATTGATAAAAAAACCCATCTGGCTCGCATACTCATCTGACCCTTAGATTCATTTGACCCTTAAACTCCATTGACCCTTAAACTCAACTGATACTTGAACACAACTGATCCTTAACTCAATTGAGCCTTTCACTTATCTGACCCTTACTGAACTGACGCTTCGTATTCTTTTGACCTTTAGGTTCAACTGACCCTTAGATTCGCGTGATCCTTCAGACTCAACTAACTCTTACACTCATCGGATCTTTACCCTCACGGACTATGAACGGTCCGACCCTTAGACGCTTTAGACCTATATGGACTCTAATTCCCTCTCATCTCCTCCCCTTGCTCCTTCCCTCTTAATTTCCTGTATTACTCTATTGCCTACTTTCTTTCTGTTTTTTCCTATTTTTCTTCTTATTGGTTGCTTGTATAAACCCGAAAATAATTCAACTTGCCACACGCAACTCTACAGCTCAGAAGCATACCGGGATATCCTGCGATCACTGAGCTTGAGCAGTAGCGAGTAAAACCAGAAAAAGGATGGGTGACCGAAAGGGAACACGGCAGAACTACAAGCAGGGATATCTCTTTTTTTTCTTCACGGAGAGAAATATTCAAGAAAAATTACGGAACATTTCACGTAATCCGCAAGCGAGAATCGTTTTCAGTGAATTTCTATAGGAATATAAGAGAATAAATCTGAAACGGTCAGTAAATTTTCGGGTCTGTCACCGAAAAAATACGAAAAAGTCAAGTAATTTTTCTGGAAGTTGTAAAATCGAACAGAAACTTCAAGACTTATTATACCTCAGAACATGAAAATTCTTGGATGTTTAAGAATTTTTATATGATACGTGCGTGTAACCGCATGGGTTTCAATTGACTATAGTCAACTGGAAAGTAGCAGGTTTCAAGCGCCTACCCACACTCAAGTGAAACCCATTGTTCTAACAGCAACCCCCCCCGGGGGGGGCTTCGCCCCCTGGACCCCTTTTCTCGTGGGCGGCTTCGCCCCCCACCCGGGTAGAAATTCAACCGGGGATTCAGANTGGGATACGGGTTCCGAGGCGAGCTCGAGCGGCGTGATTTCTACCCGGGCACACCCCCCACTCCCCCCCTCCTCCGCCATCAGACTTCATCACGCACTTATCATATAAAACAGTATACGCATCACGTGCGGACAGCAGGCGGTATCACTCGGGCGGCTGCGGAGCCGCCCGAGTGATACCGCCTGCTTTCCGCACTAGTTGCGTAATGTACTATTACGAAAAGTTCCGGAAAAATTACGGAACGTGTTGTTAAAATCTCCCCCTCACGGTGACTCATGGCTAGCCGTGAGGCGTCGGACGGATGACTAATTTTTACGGAACAGATCGTAGAATTTACGTGACGATTGACACTTATTGTTATTGAATTTTACTTCGCTCCCAGATTACGTTTCGAAACTTAATTTTTACGTCTTTTTTCTGGTAATTTTTATTGAATATTTCTCTTCGTGTTTTTTTCCCATTTTTGTTTCACTGAGTTAATAATATTTATATTTTTGCCATTCTTCCCCCGATTAATTCATGCAAGATTTAGTCAATTAATCGACGTTAGAATGGAACTCGTAGTGTAAAGAGGGAAGGGGGGGAAGAAGGAAGGAAAGAATGTACGATGGAGGAACGTTGGGGATACGTTTAGTTTCAATCTAATTTCAACGTACAATCTGGAAAAATGGAAAAAAAGAGACGGTATTTACGTCGAAAGTAGGTTGAATCCGAGGGGCTACTCAGTCCCGAAATCATGGCGCCACTCTGGTGCGAAATCATTCCGAAATCACTCCGAAATCGCCGAAATCACTGGAATCAAGTAATTTCGGCTCTCCGAAATCATTTTCGAAATCCCTTCCGAAATCATTCGAAATCGTCCGAAATCAATGAATCTTGGGGGGGCCATCCGTACAACTTCGAATTTTATCATTGAAATTAAAATGTCAGGCATAAGAGTAACAAATGAAAGTAGCAAATGAGGATAAAAATCCACGGAATTGAAAAATGGTGAGAAATAAGAGTCAAAATTGAGGGTTCAATTCAACGAGGGTCACGCGATTGAAGGGTTCAATTTCACGAGGGTCACTAGGGTTCAATTTGATGAAGATCAAGCGCCTAAAGGTTTCAATTCTAGGAGGGTCATTAGGGTTCTATTTAAGGAGGGTCAAACGTCGAAAGGGTTCAATTTCACGAGGTTCACTAGTGTTCATTTCATCAAGGTTCAAGCGTTCGAAGGGACCAATTTCACAAAGGTCACGAAGGTTCAATTTGACGAGAGTCAAGCGCCTGAAAGGACCAATTTCACGAGGGTCAAGAGGATTCTTTTTAACGAAGGTCAAGCGCCTGCAGGGTTTAATGTCACGAGGGTTCCGTTTGATGAGATTCAAGCGTCTAAAGGGTCCAATTTCATGGAGTTATTTGATTTGGAATTATTTGATTTGAAGTGGCAATTATTATAAGGATTAGAAATTTTTCCATTCGAATAACTTAATAGTAATTTCCTATTGCGTAATAAAAATTATAGATTATGTTTTGAGTGGCCATTTAGAACTCTGATTTCACGTCCATTATCGATCTTGTAGCATTTGAAAATAAATTATGAGAATAGATGATTTATCGAGGAAGTAATTCAAGAGAATTTAGTGAGCTACAAAGAAGTCCTTATGACCCTTTTCGACGGATGTTTCTTTATCGAAATATTTACACTTTTAACAAACTCTAATTTTATGAAGAAACAAACTTGNGAAATCCCTTCCGAAATCATTCGAAATCGTCCGAAATCAATGAATCTTGGGGGGGCCATCCGTACAACTTCGAATTTTATCATTGAAATTAAAATGTCGGGCATAAGAGTAACAAATGAAAGTAGCAAATGAGGATAAAAATCCACGGAATTGAAAAATGGTGAGAAATAAGAGTCAAAATTGAGGGTTCAATTCAACGAGGGTCACGCGATTGAAGGGTTCAATTTCACGAGGGTCACTAGGGTTCAATTTGATGAAGATCAAGCGCCTAAAGGTTTCAATTCTAGGAGGGTCATTAGGGTTCTATTTAAGGAGGGTCAAACGTCGAAAGGGTTCAATTTCACGAGGTTCACTAGTGTTCAATTCAACAAGGTTCAAGCGTTCGAAGGGACCAATTTCACAAGGGGCACGAAGGTTCAATTTGACGAGAGTCAAGCGCCTGAAAGGACCAATTTCACGAGGGTCAAGAGGATTCTTTTTAACGAAGGTCAAGCGCCTGCAGGGTTTAATGTCACGAGGGTTTCGTTTGATGAGCTTCAAGCGTCTAAAGGGTCCAATTTTATGGAGTTATTTGATTTGGAATTATTTGATTTGAAGTGGCAATTATTATAAGGATTAGAAATTTTTCCATTCGAATAACTTAATAGTAATTTCCTATTGCGTAATAAAAATTATAGATTATGTTTTGAGTGGCCATTTAGAACTCTGATTTCACGTCCATTATCGATCTTGTAGCATTTGAAAATAAATTATGAGAATAGATGAAATTTATCGAGGAAGTAATTCAAGAGAATTTTGTGAGCTACAAAGAAGTCCTTGTGACCCTTTTCGACGGATGTTTCTTTATCGAAATATTTACACTTTTAACAAACTCTAATTTTATGAAGAAACAAACTTGACGATAAATTGATTTTTTTAACTCTTTGTTAATTTTTTAATTATCTCAATGAAGAGTGGTTTTAAAGGGAAAAGTCATAAAACATTTTTTGTACCGAATTTTTTCATCTACAAAAAATTCATTTGACATTTTCTCGTAGGATCACTCGTTAGGTTTATAATTGCATTGTTGTAAAGTTTATTTTGTGAAAAACAGAATTCACTAATTGTTAGTTTCGTGTTTCTGTATTTATTTCTTATTTTGTATTCTAGGTGCAAGAGTTAATGGGCTTCGCCCTAGTGACTAAAAATACTCTTTTTTTGTAGCCCTAATCTTTGTAGCGTAATTGACGGTCGTGGAATTGAACCGCTTGACCCACGTGACCCTTGTGAAATTGAAATCTCTAGACGCTTGACCCTCGCCTAATTGAACCCTCGTGATCCTTGTTGAATTGGACCCTCGTAACCCTCGTGAAATTGAACCCTGTAGGCGGTTTTTATGTTTCATAATTTAGAACGTCNTTCAATTTGATGAAGATCAAGCGCCTAAAGGTTTCAATTCTAGGAGGGTCATTAGGGTTCTATTTAAGGAGGGTCAAACGTCGAAAGGGTTCAATTTCACGAGGTTCACTAGTGTTCATTTCATCAAGGTTCAAGCGTTCGAAGGGACCAATTTCACAAAGGTCACGAAGGTTCAATTTGACGAGAGTCAAGCGCCTGAAAGGACCAATTTCACGAGGGTCAAGAGGATTCTTTTTAACGAAGGTCAAGCGCCTGCAGGGTTTAATGTCACGAGGGTTTCGTTTGATGAGCTTCAAGCGTCTAAAGGGTCCAATTTTATGGAGTTATTTGATTTGGAATTATTTGATTTGAAGTGGCAATTATTATAAGGATTAGAAATTTTTCCATTCGGATAACTTAATAGTAATTTCCTATTGCGTAATAAAAATTATAGATTATGTTTTGAGTGGCCATTTAGAACTCTGATTTCACGTCCATTATCGATCTTGTAGCATTTGAAAATAAATTATGAGAATAGATGATTTATCGAGGAAGTAATTCAAGAGAATTTAGTGAGCTACAAAGAAGTCCTTATGACCCTTTTCGACGGATGTTTCTTTATCGAAATATTTACACTTTTAACAAACTCTAATTTTATGAAGAAACAAACTTGACGATAAATTGATTTTTTTAACTCTTTGTTAATTTTTTAATTATCTCAATGAAGAGTGGTTTTAAAGGGAAAAGTCATAAAACATTTTTTGTACCGAATTTTTTCATCTACAAAAAATTCATTTGACATTTTCTCGTAGGATCACTCGTTAGGTTTATAATTGCATTGTTGTAAAGTTTATTTTGTGAAAAACAGAATTCACTAATTGTTAGTTTCGTGTTTCTGTATTTATTTCTTATTTTGTATTCTAGGTGCAAGAGTTAATGGGCTTCGCCCTAGTGACTAAAAATACTCTTTTTTTGTAGCCCTAATCTTTGTAGCGTAATTGACGGTCGTGGAATTGAACCGCTTGACCCACGTGACCCTTGTGAAATTGAAATCTCTAGACGCTTGACCCTCGCCTAATTGAACCCTCGTGATCCTTGTTGAATTGGACCCTCGTAACCCTCGTGAAATTGAACCCTGTAGGCGGTTTTTATGTTTCATAATTTAGAACGTCCCATTGTGCCCGACATCTATGATTTATTAACTTTATTCATCGTGATTTCAATGACTTCATTTTTTCCGAAATCACTGATTTCGAATTGATCAAATCATCCGAAATCACCGAAATCATTCTTTCCGAAATCACCGAAATCACTGCCGAATTCATCCGAAATCGTCTTCATTTCGAAATCATGGTGTCACTCAATTATGGAGTGAGTAACCCCTCGGTTGAATCGGTGCATTTGAGCCTGTACACTGGACAACGTACTTTCAACGACCTAAACCCATCAGTGGACCTTTTGAAACTACGTTGGGAGACCCGGTAAAATTTCGACTCAGGTTTTTATGACAATTTGGTGGGGGGGAGGGCGGTAAAGGGGGGTGCATTCGCAATTCAAAGCCAAAAAAACGGGGTCGGTGAGTTTTTCAAAAATATCTTCAAAATTAAGGGAGATGGCGAATTTTTACGAAAATTTGGGGGGGCAAGGCGGGAGTGCATTCGGAATTCAAAGCGAAAAAAACGGAGTTGGTGAGTCTTTCAAAAATATCTCCAAAACTAAGGGAGATAGCTAATGTTTACGAAAATATGGAAGGGCGGGATAAGCGGGGGAGGGGGGGTGCATTCGGAATTCAAAGGCCAAAAAACGGAATCGGTGAGTTTTTCAAAAATATCTCCGAAACTAAGGGAGATAGTGAATTTTTACAAAATTTTGGGGGGAGAAATTTTAGTAAAAATTCGCCATTTCCCTCAGTTTCGGAGATATTTTTGAAAAACTCACCGACTCAATTTTTTTGGTTGTGAATACTTAATTCCCTCCCCCTTCCACCCCCCTCTTTGCAAAATCCGCTCTCCTCACATTTGAAACTCCCGATATTTGGGCACCCTATGTATGGGGCACTTAAAACTTTTAAATTTTTGCCAATTTTCTAGTTAAATTTGAAAATTTTCTAAAATTGAGAAAAGTTGAGGATTCGTTTTAGAAAATATTAGATCTTAAAAACAATCCCCAAATTGGTTAGTTTTTATGATCCCATCAAGGATAAAATTTAAGAACAGGAGTTTCTAAAATCTAGAAATTAGTTTCTAATGCTAATCCACTTTTTTTCTATGTGTATGGTGGCCACCCGAGTGGAAATTCCGGTCAGGTCTTGATCAAGTTTGGATCAGGTTAGACCTGACCACTGATCAGGTATTGATCAAGTTGACAGATCCGGTCTTGATCAGACATGTTACGCCTCTGACTAATCCGGATTTGATCAGGACGAATGGATCCGAACTTGATCAAGTCAACTGTATGAAAACCGGATGACCTGTCAGTCAGTATCAATAACAATTATCAATGATAATTAATCCAAAACAAAAGATAATTCAATTCTTTCACCGTAGGCCGCCTCTCTTAATGAATCTCTACTGTTATTACCTCTGAAAAAGCTGATTATTTTTTTACCGATGCTGGGGATCGAACCGGGGACCCTATGATTACTAATCCTATAGAATATATGCCCTAACTACTACGCTATCGCGCTATTACTATTGAGTAACCTGTACATTGCCTATATGATTTGTATCGGGGTATTCGTTGAATTTACGATTATTCCTGATCTCGCGGATGTGCGTGTGTATTCTCAGAGATAAAATATGTTCAATTAAATTTTTATTTATTTCATTAATGAATAATGATCATGATAATAACAATAACACTAATAAATAAATAGACATTTGGTGATTTTTTTTCTCAAGATCATTCACGTGTAAGTTTGATACTCCTCTAATACGTATTTACGGCATCATCATCCCTTCCTTCTGTGCATTTCAGAAGGGCTGGCTGTTAATTAAATTGATTAATTGAATTAAATTCATTAAATTAAATTAATTTAATTTAATTTAATTTATTTTAATTACAGTATAATGATCCTTTTTAAAGATTGAAAATAATTATTGATAATGGTTGATAAAACTTAATTTGAATAGTATAATAATAGTTAATTAAATTAGCCGATAAACTTATTAAAATTAATGTCAGGTGGACCGGATAAGAATCTGATCATTTTTTCTTCAATTGACCCCGTTCTAATGCCGATCAAAGACATCAAATCCGAATTTGCTCAAATTGGAGTCAGGCAGCCGACCTCAGGGTGAAATCGTGCCTACCTGATCAAAACTTGGTCAGGTTCTCATCAGGCATCATCTGATCATGTCTACCTGATCAGAACTTGATCTGAATCCGCTTGTAGTTTTTCGGATCCGATCTGCTAGATCAGAACTTGGTCAGGTTCTCATCAGGAATCACCGGATCAGTCGAACCTTACTAACACCTGATCAAGTTCTGATCGTGCTTCAGGTGGGCCTGAAGCAATTTCCACTCGGGCACTCTCTCCCATACGTCTTCCGCCCCAAAAATAGGAAAAAACATTTTTTTTTCGTCCAAAAAATACCCGGATCGCAAAATATCCTTTTATAGGGGACTTTTCTATCCTCCTTTATTTTTTCAGCCGTAATGCTCCGAGTACTCAAACGTGTCGAGAATTTTTCGATATTTTTGTTGCATAGCAACGAGAGGGATTTTGTTGCAAAAATTTTCCGATCGTTGATATGCCGGAAAACTTGAGCAAAATTTTCTACAATTTTGGAACACAAGGGGCATTCGGTTGGATTATTCCCCCCATCTGAATTTCCCTCTTCGCACATGTCAATGCCTAGTATACATGACTATGCAACTATGGTATCATGCTATAGGGAATCCCATTATTGGTAGTAGTCGTGGTTACTTTTGGCCTTTGGTTAGTGGAACTGCTTCCGATTCTCCCAAATTAAGATTGTGAAAATCACCATAATCTTATGTACCGCATACAAAAAATTATAGCATCCGTTACAAAATAAGCCTCAACTATATTTTTTTGTTACCCGAACTTTCGAATTTTCTCTCAGTGTGTATAGACGCTGGCAGCTGATAGAACTAAAGACGGTTACCAAACGCTAGAGCAGAGAGAAAACGAATGTATTATAACGGCTAAAATGCCGGGAATTGACAAGTTGTCCAAAACCAGGTAATTGCGCATGACCCTGTGAGGGATGGCGAACGAGAATAAAATTTTTTGGAAGAAAAAGTCCAATAATTCACTCAAAGAGTATGAGTTGATTTAATTCCATTTCCATTGGTGATCATACTTTTAGACATTTTGGATTTCGAAAAATATTATTTATTGTATGAAGTCTTCAACGTTTTCAATATACTCCTATTTCTTTCCCCGGGTTAAAAATTTTTAGTCTATTGGATCTCTCCACGACTGTGAAAGACTAAAATCAATCTGCCTGGGTCTTCCGTAACAGGTTTCGCGTCTCGGAGAGTCTTTGGTGAGAGACTCGAGTCTATCTGAATCTTCGCCAACACGGTATGAGAGAGTATGGCTCAGCGTNAAAATTTTTAGTCTATTGGATCTCTCCACGACTGTGAAAGACTAAAATCAATCTGCCTGGGTCTTCCGTAACAGGTTTCGCGCCTCGGAGAGTCTTTGGTGAGAGACTCGAGTCTATCTGAATCTTCGCCAACACGGTATGAGAGAGTATGGCTCAGCGTCAGTAGCCATACTTTTGAGAGACTGCGTGGGAGACGCAGCAAGACTGCCGAGAGACTGCTACCGAGCGTCTCTCGGCGAGAGGCTCCGCGTCTCTTACGTATCTCAATAATTAATTAATCACTAATAACTCCTTCAATTTCATTATTGGAAAATAATTGAAAATATTAATGTAGTTAATTCACAAATTGAACAATTATAAAACAAAAAAAAAGAAATCGGTTCAGCGGTTCTCCAGATGTTCCCCCTCACGGTCGATTNAATCACTAATAACTCCTTCAATTTCATTATTGGAAAATAATTGAAAATATTAATGTAGTTAATTCACAAATTGAACAATTATAAAACAAAAAAAAAGAAATCGGTTCAGCGGTTCTCCAGATGTTCCCTCCCGGTTGATCCGCCGTGTTCCCTTTCGGTCACCCATCCTTTTACTAACCCAACTCGCTACTGCTTAGCTTCAGTGATCGCAGGTTACCCCGGTATCTTCTGCGCTGTACAGCTGCTTGTGGCGAGTCAAATTTTTTTTCGCTTCCTATGCGCAATTATTGAGAGGGAGGAGATAGGGGAAGCACTGACGAAGGTGAACAGTGAGGTAATATGGGATAACGGAGAGGGGCGCATGATAAGGGAAACTGGAATTAAATGGGGCAAAATGGGATACTGGGGTGGAGTGAACCAACTGGACAGCGGGGTAAAATGGAAAGCAGTTGTGCCATTTACTCGTGGGGTAAAACGGGAAAGCAGGTTAGTTAGAGTGGGGCAAAATGGGATAGCGGTTAAATGAACCCATAAAGTAAGCCGGAACGGTGAGTGTGGGAGACGTTATCCCATTTTACCCCACTCCGACAGTGGGGTAAAATGGGATAACGGGGTGACTTGGAGTAGGGGTTGAATCCGAAAGCGAATTAATTTAATTTTTCAATTTTTGTACTTTTTCAATTTACTTTTCTAATTTTTTTATTTATGGTTGGGTAAATTGAATGATGGAATGAAATTAGATGGTCGAGTGTAGAATTGAATTTCCGAGTAAACAGGACGAGAATGCTATTCACTGCTCAGATTGTGGGGTAAAATGGGGTGAACTAAAGGACAGGCTAATTAGCCGGAGGGGTAAATTGGGCGGCAGTTAAATTAAATCCGGGTGTTTAGGGGGATGATCGGGTAAAATCGATAGCGGGGTAAAATGGGTGAGTCTGGCTAATATGAGGGTGGGGTAAAACGGGACGGTGGGGTACAATGAAACAGCCTGGCAAATTGGACGATAGTCAAATTTGACCGGCGACGAAATAGGACAACAAGGTGATTGATAATGGGATAAAGGAGTAAGACAGAATAAGGGTTTAAAGCGGATCTGCCTCAACCCGTTATTCCATCTTATCCTGCTATCCCATTTTACCCCACATCCAGGTTAGTGCGCCGACCAATTCACTTTGTTGTCCTATTTCACCTTCCCCCCCGGCCCAAATTTACCCATGGTCAAGGCTGTTCCGTTCTACCTCACCTTCCTGTTTTACCCCACTAGCTAATAATTAGCCTGTCATTTAGTTCACCACTCATCCCATTTTACCCCACGATATAATTCGTCCATCACCCGCGATCACCAGATTATCTTATCTTGCTCCGTCGTCCAATTTATTATCCCCCCCCCAACCATCCTTTGTACTATATTATACTTGCTCCAGTGTCTATTTAATTAACAATTAATGAATCAATAATTAATTTTTGCTTGATCCTGATTATCAGTCCCGAAAATTCTAAGTCCCTATCTTTCAATGAGAGACTCTAGTCTCTACCGTGTTGGCGAAGATTCAGATAGACTCGAGTCTCTCACCAAAGACTCTCCGAAACGCGAAACCGGTTACGGAAGACCCAGGCAGACTGATTTTAGTCTTTCACAGTCTTGGAGAGATCCAATAGACTAAAAATTTTTATCCCGGGCATGACTATCGTCCAATTTGCCAGGCTGTTTCATTGTACCCCACCGTCCCGCTTTACCCCACCCTCATATTAGCCAGACTCACCCATTTTACCCCGCTATCGATTTTACCCGATCATCCCACTAAACACCCGTATTTAATTTACCTGCCGCCCAATTTACCCCTCCGGCTAATTAGCCTGTCATTTAGTTCACCCCATTTTACCCCACAATCTGAGCAGTGAATAGCATTCTCGTCCTGTTTACTCGGAAATTCAATTCTACACTCGACCATCTAATTTCATTCCATCATTCAATTTACCCAACCATAAATAAAAAAATTAGAAAAGTAAATTGAAAAAGTACAAAAATTGAAAAATTAAATTAATTCGCTTTCGGATTCAACCCCTACTCCAAGTCACCCCTTTATCCCATTTTACCCCACTGTCGGAGTAACTCACCGTTCCGGCTTATTTTACGGGTTCATTTAACCGCTATCCCATTTTGCCCCACTCTAACTAACCTGCTTTCCCGTTTTACCCCACGAGTAAATGGCACAACTGCTTTCCATTTTACCCCGCTGTCCAGTTGGTTCACTCCACCCCAGTATCCCATTTTGCCCCATTTAATTCCAGTTTCCCTTATCATGCGCCCCTCTCCGTTATCCCATATTACCCCACTGTTCACCTTCGTCAGTGCTTCCCCTATCTCCTCCCTCTCAATAATTGCGCATATCAAGCGAAAAAAAATTTGACTCGCCACAAGCAGCTGTACAGCGCAGAAGATACCGGGGTAACCTGCGATCACTGAAGCTAAGCAGTAGCGAGTTGGGTTAGTAAAAGGATGGGTGAACAAAAGGGAACACGGCGGATCGACCGGGAGGGAACATTTGGGGAACCGCTGAACCGATTTCTTTTTTTTTGTTTTATAATTGTTCAATTTGTGAATTAACTACATTAATATTTTCAATTATTTTCCAATAATGAAATTGAAGGAGTTATTAGTGATTAATTAATTATTGAGATACGTAAGAGACGCGGAGCCTCTCGCCGAGAGACGCCCGGTAGCAGTCTCTCGGCAGTCTTGCTGCGTGTCCCACGAAGAGTCTCTCAAAAGTATGGCTACTGGTGGTGAGCCATACTCTCTCATAGACGCAGACGCAAGTCTTGCAGACCCCAAAAAGACTCAAATTTTTCATCCTGGGTATCTTTCAATTTGCTTTAGTAACGTACAATATTATTAGACTTTTGAAGTCCAATAATTTGTTTTAGCAACGTACAAAATTATTGGACTTCATAAGTCCAATAATTTTGTACGTTACTAAAGCAAATTGAAAGAAAGAAATAGGAGTATATTGAAAACGTTGAAGACTTCATACAATAAATAATGGTTTTTGAAATCCAAAATGTCTAGAAGTATGATCACCAATGGAAATAGAATTAAATCAATTCATACTCTTTTACATAGTCATTTATTCGGGGGAAAAATCGATAATCCTATTTGTAGTTATGGAGAATCATATATGGACCTGGACCATATAATTTGGTAATGTGTAAATTATTCAATTAATAGAGGAAAATTAGTCTCTGATTTGGAAAATTTTGGCATCACACTGAATGATAATGTCTAGAAAGTTTTTGAATGAAAATGCTGTGATTGAATAAAAAATCATGTGAATTATAATGCAAATATGCGAGCTGGTTTCACAGTTAACTCCCGTCATCGGGAGACAAGTTCATAGCAGTTTGGCTATCAAACCAACCCACAGGTTTGCATTATTATTTACCCCATTTTCCATCTGAGAAAAGACCCATGATCCAATTTAGCCGCAGCCAGATAAAGTAAGATACACCTCTAACTAAGGATCATATTTTCTGGTTCAATCGAAAAAGCGTGGCGATTTCTCAAAAAATCTCCGCTTTTCTCAATCCCTTGTAGAAATTGTGAGATGCTCTGCGACATTGGCTGTTTGGCATGTTTCAGCGACATTCATGCATAGAGTGCGCTGCGGTACTCCGCGGCTAGGTCGCTGCTGGAACCCTATACGACACTGATGCGTGCGTTCTCATTTTCTCATTTTACCGATAATAATAATCATCAATTAGTTGCGAGAGATTATTATTCATTCACAAATCATTAATCCTTCAATAGTTGATTTGAATTAATACGCCTAATTTGAAGATTGTAAATTCTTAATTGACGGGATTTGATGTTAGGGGAAACACGGATAGGTCCATCCCGCATAAACCTCGCGTAGCCCTGTCTCAGAGATCCTGCTGTGTACCTTTCTGAAGTACATCGCCGCGAAAGGCAATATCGCGCGCCTACTTACGCCGCGACGTTTGTACGCAATAAAATTTCTACTAGGGATATATATATATTAGTTACGCTCGAGCCGTGTTAACGTTACCCAGAATCCATAACGGGGATGTTGCTGATATAGGATCTCAAAAAAACCCCATAACTTGAAATTCTACGAGCAAAAACCATCAATTTGAATTGTGGATATGGACACTATACTCCACATTACCCAAGCCGAGTAATTTAATAAAAACTTGAAAAAAAATCATCCAACTCTACGACAAAATTTTATATACATGACTATCAAGTTTCTTCACTTTCGCAATAAAATTTATCCTAATGAACTACAAAAACTACGACCATGGTGGTAGACGAGACGAGATGAGTCGTACTTCTGGTCTCGTCTTGATTCGTGGCATCATTACTCTCCACAGAAAAACCAACATTTCACATATTACAGATAGAATCTGTATCTATTTCGAACTAGAATATAAACCGACTTCTGGTTATTGGTTATCGACGAGGGGCTATTCACAATCGTAATCATGGTGTCACTCGCTAATGTAATCAAAGTGTAATCACAGGGAAATCAATGTACTCATTGTAATCACTGAAATCACGGGATTACAATTTTTTTGATCATTTTTGTAATCAAAATGTAATCAGTGTAATCACTAATAAGTGTAATCAGTCGGCCCTTTCCAATGAGGCGAGTGAATTTTTATTATTTGATATCATCACTTGGAGTATCACTCCGACCAACTGTCAATGAAAAATCGCTAGATTAATTTTTGTTTGGAACCTCAGCTGTTCGTGGCTGAAGCTCTGAGATCTCTGTCGTTCGCCCTCACTTGCGCATGCGTCATGTTTCGTTGATTCTTGTTGATTCTTGTTGATTCTCGGTTATCGATACGAAAATTTTCTCTTTCCACAATATTTTCAATTTTCCTTTTAAAGAAAAACGATCGATTTTTATGACTGACGGTATCCATCGAGTATCATTTTATGAGATTATCCGATGGTAAGTATCTGTTTTAATCAATAAATAATAGTAACGACAAACGACAAAATCATTTCTCTTCGGCTTTTTCTATTGATTGAATCTTCCTTCCTTTTATTCTAGTTCTCCGTAATGGAAGAAGACGATTCTCAATATTTTTGGAATTTGCTGGAGAAGGCAAAAGGATTGAATGTGCCACTGTACATCGAAAACATATTGAATTTCCAGCACTTCAACAAGGCAATTTCTTTTTCACAAATTGATGAAAAAACTCTCGATGAACTTCAAACATTTGCTGTAGAGGAAATGAGAGAGTATTTAGATGAGAATGCTGATCTACTGTGGGAATCATTATAAAAATCCAGATAGATTCAAAATTTTGCTTGGTGATCGTCGTTTGTTATTGGAAATGGTGGAGTTTGTCAAAGAGAAAAAATTAGACTTTTGGATGAAAAAGGACGTCGCAGAGGACAAAGACTTAGAGAAAGGAAGTACCCTGACTAAATTAATCTCAGGTAACACACCGTTGAAGCCAAACTCGAGTAAAAGTAGGGGCACAAGTGATTTAGATTCTGAGAGGAAACTAGTATGTGAGATCTATACCCCTGGAGAAGAAAAAACGACGCACAGTGGGATGGTTAGGGCAGACATCTCAGTTGAAAACTTAAACCTACAAGTTGTAAGTAAAAGATATTTATGATAACGTAGGTTTCCCTGTCTCTAAAACTTATGTTTCACATATGGCGTGCTACGCCTGTAGCAAAGTCCAGACTATTAAAAAGGTATCTGCAACAGAGAAGAGCACATCGCGATGGATCTTGTCTAATTATGAGAGAAATTTAAAACTGAAGCATGGGTGAACCCTAAATGATCCTAAAGAAATGAATGGGAGCAAACCTAAGATTAAACGTGGAAGACAATCTGTTCTGGACATGCTAAAAACGTCGAGCGCGAAGAAACAAAAAATCGATGAAGAGCAAAGAGATGATTCATTCGCAACCCCGTCCTGTTCAAACCAGCAGTCCAATGATGTCATGATTGATGGAATCTCCATTGTCAATGAACCTGCATCAACATCGACAAGTGTGGATTCATGTAATACTTTGGAATGTTTCGATAAACGTATTCATTGAAAAATTACATTGAAAACTCTATAATCTGTTCTCTTGGCTCTTCCCAGATGAAGAAACTTCATGTGGACTCGGTGTTTTCTTTTACCATAACTTTGGGAGATTTATGGGAAAATGTTACAAAAATTCAACATAAACAATGACAATTTTCTGTACACATAGAGAAAACATTAATTGTTTTGCACAGATATTCTCGATGACCTTCCTCCAATGTTTTCTCCATTCGTTTAACCACTCTCAGTGACTCCAAAATCAGCGACTGGATCGTCTGGTGTTATTAGCGATTCGTTGGTTCTTGTAAATCATGGAAATGAGGGGGAATAGTACGGCAAGGTGGTTATCGGACTGATCGCTTTGCTGGAGAAGAAAAGAAAGTTCGACACAGAAATAATACACGAAATTATCGTAACATGAAACAACTGAATGCATCGGTCACTCCTAATCAATCTCGTATAACACAGTATTTCCCCCTTTTAAATAAATGTCAGAAACTTATGCGACAAAACAAAGATTTAAGTGACACTCTAAAAATATTTATAGAAAAGTGGATTTTTGGAAAGTAAGTGTCCTTTAGAGCAAAAAAATGATCAGAAAAACAATTTTTTACAACAAATTCTTGAAAGAGCAAATAGTACGCATGTACTCACGAAAGGCGATGGATATGGCGAGACTGTTAGTGTATTCTGTAGTTATTTATTTACAATCGGGGGAAGACTCATGTACGAAACTCTACATGCGAATCTTCGAATTCTATCTCTGAGTACTGTTAGTAAAATTATGAACAAAAATGTTTGTGAAATTCAAGGTGTATGTAGATTTAAAGAGCACAAAGATTTTCTGGTTTCGAGTCAATTACCATTGATAGTGTCGCTCAGTGACGATGCAACTCGAATCACCGGAAAAATTCAATACGATAGCTCCACAAATCGACTATTAGGATTCGTATTACCATTATCTCCCAATGGATTTCCCAAACCTGATGCTTACGTTGCCGAATCTGCAGCCCAGATTGAGCAACATTTCGAAAATGGCAAGACAGCCAGTTTAGTGTATACTATAATGGCGCAGTCGCCTAAAAGTCATAGTCCCACTTTCTGTCTTTGCATGTACGGTACTGACAATAAGTTTGATTACAAAAGTGTACTTGGAGATGGAAATTTATTTACGAAGGCTCAGAAGAGAAAGGAATTAAAGTTTTAGGCTTTGGGTCAGATGGAGATCCACGTCTCTTGAAAGCCATGCGCATTGCTACTCAGTTAAATGTTGGAGAATATGAGCATCAAGATTCCTCAGGCGATTCATTCAGTCTTCCATATTCCCATGCCCCCTTTAAGACTCAATTTTCGAATATGCAGGATTTTATACATATTGGTGCGAAATTCAGAGTAAGGTTCCTCAAGCCTTCTAGCTTATTGCCTATGGGCCACGATTTAGTTTCATCCACTCACTCGAGAATCGTGATGCAACAGTTTTCCAAAGATGAACATTTACTAAACGAAAAAGACTTCTCTCTAAAAGACAAAATGAATTACGAGTTAGTAAGTAAAATAAGTGGAGAGAGTGTAATTAAAATACTCAAAGACAACGTTCCCGAAAGTGATGCGACAGTACTTTATTTGCAAATTATCCATTTATTTAGGAATGCATTAAAAAAAAAAGACATATCACCATTTCAGAGAGTCGAAAATGCTTGGTATTGTGTCTTTTTCTCGTAAGATATTGGAGAGTGTGGTTGAGTCAACACTCACAATATTCAATAACCGACAACTTCATTTCACTCAATAATTATTTATGCATGGAAATTGATGCACACGGCCTCGTAAATTGTATTCTGTGATTCAAAGAATATGTAGAGCAAGGATTCTGTACAGCTGACACGTTTTTACCCTGGCTGTTTGGAAGTCAAGCGTGTGAGAGTATGTTCAGAAGTTTGAGATCCATGAGCAGTACATATTCAACTATAGTGAATTGTACTTTGTTGGAAAGAATCCACAGAGTGAAAAGAATGCTGTTTCATGAGGATGTGACTTCCAGAAGTCTTAACGACAATACTGATGTTTTTGAGTATCCACGTCTGGGTTCATGTAACCAAACAGACATACATTTTGACCTCCCTGATATTCAAGCAATGAAGGAGGTGATGGAAAAAGCCAAAAATCATGCTTTTTTGAAAGTCAAGATTCTGGGCATGAAAGTAAAGATATCAAATTGTATAAGGTTGTACATTGTACAGTGTACAAGGTATCGAGAGTGAAGAATGTACTATGGATGATTTGAGTGATAGTGAGGATGAGACTGAGGATCATGGCTGTGAGGAGATGTCGAATCACGATTCACTAAATCTTGTGCATGATTTGGAAACTCTTTTAGTAGTACAGGGTGAATTAGAGTTACATATGGTCATTCCTTCAGCTGGGAATCTCAATCCAAGGAGTCCCTTCGTTCGGGTGAGAGATATTGCAGACGAAGAGTCAATTGTTCGTAAGTCGTCAATTTGCTGGCTTTTAAACAATGGCAGCTGCCACTTGAGCAGCGATAGGTTGCAACGGGTTAAGAAACAAGAACTAGTCAAATATAACAATCAGCAGAAGCAAGTCTCTGACAAGTACAAAGAAATATCTTTCATCAAAGAGTCTGATGAAATTAACATTGGAGACTGGTGTGTGTTTCAAGAAATAGAGTATGATTCTTGTTTATTAGGTTTAGTTCTAGATTTTGCATATTATGGGGGGAAAATGTTGAAAAGTAGAGAATTCTCAGGATCGTATGCCCGTATCAAAGGGAATAAAAAAAAATAGGGGTTTCTTATCAATGGTACATCCTGGAGAAAAATACAAATTGTTTGAAGTCACAGCCCTTGACTTCTCATGGATATATTGCCATTGAACAATACAGAAAAACAGTCTCGCCCCCTTTAACCAGCGAAAACGGTGAATTAAAAGTCCAAGATAATATTTATGAAGAAATAAAAAAAAATTTCTAGTTTTTTTTCGTATTCAGGAAAGTTGAAACAAATGTTATATGTTTTGTTGAATAATCTACGTTTGTTCATTGCCATGTATTTGATGAGATACAATAATAAAATAATGGAAATATTTGAAGAAAAAGTTTTTGTTTTAATTAACTCGCAAAAAAGTTTATTGAATGATTTAGTAATTAATTAATCGATTTATTTCTTTATTATTGATTGATTTTATTAATTTAGAAATTTAGAAATAATTATCTGTGACTTCAATGATTACAAATGTTCAGTAATCACTTGCGTAATTAATGTAATCATTTGTAATCATGTAATCACTGTTTTTGGCACTCGTAATCATTTGATAATCATTCAGTGTAATCAGGGCCGTAATCACGTGAAATTGATTACATTTCGTAATCATGGTGTCACTCGATTCGATTGTAAATGGCCCCGTTATCGATCAAAGAACAGGTCTAGTTATGAATCAACCTAGCACGGAAAATAAAATACCTTTGAATCGTGTATATAATATTCCAGACTCAGGAATATCTGTATTCCGGAATCCGGGATCTTATATTCTGGAATCCAGAATAATATTGTAGCGTGTTCCCCCTTCTATTTAATATTGTAAATAAAAGAAGAGGAATATCGATCGAAAACATCGATCGTCACTTGGAACGGAAGAACTTCACTTCGACAGAAACCTCCTTCCTGTCAACTATTCCTTGTTCTAAGAAAATAAAACCGCCCTTTGATTTGAACTGGCTTTTCTTATTTCAATATCGTAACATTGATGTCAGAAGTGGTGCCAAACGAATCAACGACCCGGATTATAATTTCTGCATTGGACAAAAAAAAATTAATTTAACAGACTGCAAATCGGTGTGACAGATTGAATCATCATGTCACGACGAACTCGAAGGGAGAGAGATAATTCTGTGGATCTTTCTCCACCTCACTTCGGCCCTCTTTCTTCTGGTTTCCGTCCTCACACTGCACCACCAGACGTTAGTGAGGAGCGAAATGACCTTCGTCGAGAGTTTTCGGAACGTCTGGAAGAGGTTCAAAACAATTTTCGAGAGGAGTTTCACCGTCACGAGAGGAGTCAGGCCGAAGTCTTCACAGAAATGCGTGAGTCCATTCGTCGTGATTTGGAGGAGCACCGCCGACTCGAAAGAGAGGAACGTCTCAACCTTTTAAGGACAGGCCTGCCGCAACAACACGTTCCTGCCCCTGTAAACGTCCTCCACGCAGATGTTCCACTCCAACATCCTGGTCCCCAGAATCTCCAACCGGAAGCAGCAGCCCCCACCCCCAGACATACAGATAACAATTTAAATATTACTGCTACTAACACTATCACTTCTGCTTTTGCTTCACATACGGCTTACAACACAAAAAATAATTTCATCAAACCTGATACCTATGACAGTTTACAATCTTGGTCGCGATATCAAAAACATTTCGAAATTGCCGCGGAAAACAATGGTTGGTCCGAAGGGACAAAAGCAGCTCAGCTTTTAACCCGACTTCGCGGAAAAGCTCAACTTATTTTAGAAAAAGTTTCCGGTGAAGACAAGAAAAACTATAAGCTAATTTCGGAGCTTTTGAATGATCGTTTCGATAAAAAAACATCTCTCGCGAATGTATTTTAACGAATTACAAGCACGAAAACCAAATAAAGACGAGACTTTCCAAACTTTTGCGGAAGACATTGAGCGCCTCGTACGATTAGCTCATCTTGAAATGTCTGAAGAGAATCGAGATCGTATCGCTTGTCTCTCTTTCATCGGTGGAATCAATGACACTCGGATTGAATTTACCCTACGTTCAGAACGTTTTGAGTCCTTACAAAAAGCCGTTGAACGAGCCACAGAACTCAAATCGATTTCTCAATTACTAAATAGTAAACGCACTAACAACCAGGCTCCAACCATCCGTTCTAACGGTTTCAACCGAAATCTTTCCTCTAGCAACAACAATCAAAACAATTCTTTGTCCAACCGAAACCAAGTAACATGTTTTAAGTGCGGAAAAAAAGGGCACTACGCGGACAAATGTTTGTTACCGAGAAATGAAATCCAAACCAACAACTCACAAATTAATCTTCAACACAACAATTCCACTCAGAGATTCCATCCTTACCGGAATTCTAGGAACAGAAATCATAATTTTACACAAAATCGTTTTGCAAATACCAACAACAGAAATCCAAATCAAAATAATCCATCATCAAACTCGGAAAACTAGTGAGAGTCGATTCGTTGGGGGACGAATTGACTCAATCAAACACACAAATTTATCATT
The DNA here is from genome assembly GCF_001412515.2 of Diachasma alloeum. Taxonomy (NCBI): domain Eukaryota; kingdom Metazoa; phylum Arthropoda; class Insecta; order Hymenoptera; family Braconidae; genus Diachasma; species Diachasma alloeum. The sequence goes on along the minus strand of NW_021680467.1, from coordinate 331,285 downwards.
GCTCTCAAGTCTCAGTTGGTGATCAACATTTGATTTTAGAATTGAAAATCCAAGGGAAAATTAACAATGTCCCTTGCTCAATGGTTGTCGATACCGGTGCTGACATCACCATCGTCAATCCTAATTTATTTCACAACAATTTAACTCACCTAGAAGATGTCGTCGGTCGCTTCTCAATTAAGACGGTTTCTGGGGAAATATTTCCTCACATCGCTACTAAAAAAGTTAATATCTCGGTCGGAAAGAGTTCGGTGGAGCTCGATATCGTTTTTGCTAAAATCATCGATCAGTGTATCCTCGGATTAGACTTCCTCTATAAAACCGGATTATTGAACGACTTCCAGTCAATAATTAATCAAAATTTCGACATCACTAGGGAAAACAAAATCGTGACAGCAAAACGAATTATCGCTCTTAATCCTACAACACAAATTCCAGTCATTTCGAATTCAATCCCAGATTACTTGACAAAATTATACGACAATTCTTGCGAGCTTTTGAACACTGAGAAACAAAATCTAGTCAAGGAACTTTTACTTAAATTTCAGACAAGTTTTTCTAAAAACTCTTCAGATTTAGGGAAATATACAAGAGCAAGACATCCTATTGTTACACAGAACTCTCTTCCCATCAAACAATCTGTCCGTCCAGTTCCATTCCATTATAAAAACGAGGTCGCGAAATTACTTGAAGAAATGAAAAATCAAAAAGTTATTGAACCAAGCTGTAGTCCTTGGTGCTCTCCAGTCGTTTTCCCCAATAAAAAAGATGGAGGACTTCGATTTTGTGTCGATCTTCGCGCAGTCAATGACGTAACAAAAAAAGACGCGATGCCTATACAAAACCCAAGAGACAATTTCAATACTAGCGCCGGTTCCAAATGGTTTTCTACGATAGATTTGAAATCAGGATACTGGCAAATAGAATTGGAGCCGGAAGATAAAGAAAAAACAGCTTTCGCGTTGGGAAATGAACTCTGGCAATTCACGGTTATGGCTTTCGGGTTATGTAATGCTCCGGCTACATTTATTAGAGTTATGAATGAGGTTCTTCGTGGCTTACTGGGAAAGATCTGTTGCATTTATCTAGACGACATTATCGTGTTTGGAAAAGATTTTGATGATCATCTAAAAAATCTTGAATTGGTTCTTTCTCGCTTAGCCACTGCCAACCTCAAAGCTAACACGAAAAAATGTCTCTTTTTCAAGCATGAAGTTCCTCATTTAGGTCACATCGTATCCTCCGAAGGAATCAGTTGTCTTCCGGAAAAAGTCAAGGCGATTCTGGAATGGCCAATTCCAAATTCGAAGGTTGAAATGATGAGCTTTCTAGGGTTATGCTCGTACTACCGAGAATACGTAAAAGGATTTTCTTCAATTACGAAGCCTCTATACTCGTTGACAGAGGCGAAAATTGCTTTCATTTGGTCAGACGAAGCCCAGAAGAGTTTCGATCACTTAAAATCTATTTTAACGTCTCCTCCAATTCTCTCAGTGCCAATTCCTGGGAACGATTTTATCCTTGATACAGACGCCTCGGCCACTGCTATGGGAGCAACTCTTTCTCAAATTCAGGCAGGGAAGGAGAAAGTTATCGGCTATTTTAGCAAATGTTTTAACAAATCTCAAAAGAATTATTGCGTTACCCGTCGCGAGCTCCTAGCTATCGTCCAGTCAGTCGAACACTTTCATTATTATCTCTTAGGAAAGAAATTCCTCATCAGAACAGACCATGCTGCCCTCCAATGGCTTTTGTCTTTCAAAAATCCTCAAGGAATCGTCTTTCGCTGGTTAGAATCAGTCTCTAAAGTCGATTTTACATTTCTGCACAGACCAGGTCGACTACACGGCAACGCTGATGGTCTTTCTCGTCGTCCTTGCACTTGCAAGAAGTGTGAGAGAATTCAGAACCAAGAAGAGATTTTTCGGAAGTCTATTCGACGCACAATCTGCACAGTTGATGAAGAATTTAATTGGAAACAACTTCAGTCAGTCGATCCTACTCTCAAAGCCATAATTCAATTCAAAAGTACCAACAGCCGACCCGAGTGGCAAGACGTATCTCATCTAGGTTCCGAAATCAAAATTTATCTGCTGTATTGGGATTCTCTTGAAATAAAAAATGGTATCCTCTATCGTCGTTGGGAATCTGTTGATCAAGGGAAACTTGTTCTTCAAATTGTCATTCCAAAGAGTAAAGTTCCGGAAATCCTGAGATTCTCCCATTCTTCTCCTGTCGCAGGCCATTTCAGGGTGAATCGAATGTTGGATAATATCCGTAAGCGATTTTTTTGGGCTAACTGTAAAGGTGATGTGGAACAATGGTGTAAGTCTTGTTCTACGTGTTTTAGTCGTGATGGTCCGAAATGACGCGCCCTAGGGGAATTGCAGGTGTACAACGTCGGATTTCCTGTTGAAAGACTTGCGGTGGGCGTTCTGGGCCCTTTACCCAGGTCGTCTAATGGTAATCGTTTCATTCTTGTCGTCTCGGATTACTTCTCTCGATGGCCTGAAGCTATAGCACTTCCCAATCACCAGGCAGTGACAGTCGCAGAAGCCCTTGTGTCTCAAGTGATTTCGCGTTTCGGAGTTCCTCTCGAAATTCACTCGGATCAAGGGAGAGATTTTGAGGCCCAAGTTTTCGCTCATGTTATGAAGCTACTAGGAATTCACAAAACTAGGACAACTCCTCTCCACCCCCAATCAAACGGTATGGTAGAACGTTTGAATAGAACACTATTAAATTACCTCGCGAAATTCATTAACGATAACCAGAAGGACTGGGACCGTTAGCTCCCTCTTTTTCTGATGGCTTATCGCTCATCAAAACACCAGACCACCCAATTTTCTCCAGCATTGCTGATGTTCGGCAGAGAACTGAGATCGCCCCTTGATTTGCTCCAGGGAAACCCTCCGGCAAATAATGCGAGCGACGTCACCGATCCGGTAACTTATATTGATCAGTTACAAGACCAACTTATTGACATTCACCAGAGAGTAAGGGAAAATTGGTCATTGAAAAGTCATAAAATGAAATCCCGTTTCGATTTGAAATGTCATATGATCTATTTTAATCCTGGACAGAAGGTTTGGCTCTTTGCCTCCAGAAGAGTCAAAGGCAAATGTCCAAAGATCCAAAGAGACTGGGAAAAGACTTACGTAGTTCGTTCAAAACTAAATGACGTAGTCTATCGCATCCAAAAACTTCCCAAGGGAAAATTCAAGGTCGTACATGTAAATCGGCTGTGGCCCATTGAAGAAAATCTTCATTGTTGACTTCCAGCTCCGTGGTTAACGGAAGAAATTCGTGGTTAACGAATTGTCAGTGGTTAACTGACTTCCAACTCCGTGGTTAACGGAATGAACTCGAACTCATACATTAACAAATTTTAGAAGCCACAAAAATTTCTTTAATGACCTGAAGTAACTTGAATTTTCCCATCCTACAATTTAAAAATTAATTGTAAATTAGTAGCTCATATTGTTGTTGCTAGAATATTCTAATTATTGTAGTATGCTTGGAAATGCGAAGCCCAGACTGCATTCATTAGTTATTTCCACGACACAACAGCTAATACCAGGTTTAATTTTGAGTTTTACAGATCCTGGGGCTGGTGTTCTATAGGGAAATTACTTCGCTTACTATGCAATTAATTTAGTTGTCTGAGTATGACGTGTGAGAGTGTTTGAAGAAAATTCACTCCAGAATGAGTTACACGTTTTGACACAATGATGATTTTGTACAACACAGTCCTGAATTTATTATATCGAGTCAAACATGTATGAGTGTGCCGGGATTGTTCCTCTGGCGTTGATTTCTGGGAGGTTTTAGCTGGAGGAACAACTGGAGCCCTCCCTATGTAAAATCATTCATCCTAAAACATTCTCTTTAGTCAACCTTGTTCTTAGTTTGAGAATTGATTGTTGGATGGATTACTTTAAACAGCTCCAGTGGTTGTTGGGCGACAACCTTTTCGACAAAGGGAGTAGTGTAGCGTGTTCCCCCTTCTATTTAATATTGTAAATAAAAGAAGAGGAATATCGATCGAAAACATCGATCGTCACTTGGAACGGAAGAACTTCACTTCGACAGAAACCTCCTTCCTGTCAACTATTCCTTGTTCTAAGAAAATAAAACCGCCCTTTGATTTGAACTGGCTTTTCTTATTTCAATATCGTAACAATATACCGGAATCCGGAATATTATATTCCGGAATCCGGGATCTTATATTCTGAAAAAAGTAAAAAAACTAGTAAACCGAAAAAATTTACTTTTTCTATGATCTAATAAAGATAAAAAAAATCCCAGTTCTATTCTATTGGGAAGTCTAGAACTCGAATACTCTATCTATCGGACGGGATAGGAACCGGTGCCAATAGGGTCCGCGACCTACGCCCCGCCCCTATCTGAGTTTTCAATATAGACTTTAGCGAACATTTTGAAAAAAAAATGTTTGAATCAGATGATAATCGTAGCCCGAGGACAGGTACGAAATTTTTTTTAGTTTATTAGGAACCCCATGATATATCAAAAGTCGCTCGATAGCTACATTCATCAACCGAAGACTATTAAATTTCCCCTGGGTTCCCCCTTTAAGCGTTGCAATGTTAAATACGGCAAAGCATGACTCCATTATTATCATCTCCAAACGAGATACTTCATATAATTTCAATCAAACCTTGTCTGGCTTTGGCGGGCTCATTTGATTTCTCAATCTTCCTGGAAAATTTGAAGCGATCCTCATGTTTTCTACAAAATTCGGTCATTTTCTCAGAATAGTAGGTAAATAATACAAGTGTCACGCTGACAATGCTGCGTCCATACATTCAACAATACCACAATTGACCAAATCTGGGGCATAACATGGGGTTTCTAGAACTTTTTTTTCAATCCAGAAAATTTTCACATCCTACGTCAAACTAAACTCCTAAATACTGTGAAATTCTATGATGAACTGTTTATTTTTATTTTTGCTCTTACTCTTATTGAACATCGACTAAATTACTTCACAAATCATCGTCATTAAGAAGAAATTACATGCAAGGGAAGCGAATTGCTCGGGCAACACACACACACGGAGGAGGGGGGGGGGGGTGGCAGCTAGTCAGAAATAAACCCGAAAATACCTCCCTTGTAATATGATGAAACTCTCTTGAAAAAAAAACGAAAATTATCGCGGGTCAAAGAGCCATTCTCCCTTCTCCATCTCCACTTGTAGTCGTCGAGAAATCCTTTCCGCAACTCTGATCTCGTCCACCGTTGCACTCTTAATTAAGTTCCCAGAAAAAAGATCTTCAAAAAAGCAAAAGAAACAATTCTCACTACTTCCTTCCTGTTTTTATCCACATTTCGAAGTATAAACAGAGACAGAAAACTAGTAATCCAAAGTATCCTGCCAACTGTCTCCTTGTAGAGCTCGAGACCCCGGAGGGCTTAAACCAGATGAAAAGGAAAAGAGATGTGAGAAGTAAAATGTCGATGTACTTTTTGCTGGAAATCTTCAGGAGCAAGCGGCGGGTGGAGGGAGGTTTAATTAAAGGAACGTTGGACAAGTGGACTGAATACGATGAATGGAGGAGTCAAATGTCCCCAATGGGCATGCGACATTTATTTGCCCCTTGCGCTTTCTTCTGTACCCCCCCCCCCTCCCCCTTTCAACCAGGATCAGTGATACAAACACATGCCGAAGGAGATTGTAGATCCTGTGGAGGTTCTGCACGCTAGAGTGTGGACGATGGGGAGAATCTACGAATGAGTGAGTAGTTGGCTTTGAGTGTCATGATCCCGACGGTCCTCTCACGAGGGCGCGGAGAATAAACACAGGGTAGCGGATGATCGGAGAGGAGAGAAAAGAGGAATGGGAGAGTCGAGAGTCTTCTCTCGCGGCTGAAACGTAACGGGAAGCACGTGCCGGCTTTTTTCCTGTCCGCAAGAGTCATTTCAATTTTATTTCTTGAGTTCTTTCATTTCATTTCTTTCTGTTTTTTTTAGAGTGCCGATGCTTGAGAGAGAAAGGAGTATTCATTGCTGATGTCTTTTTGATGTTTGATACAATGGATCAAGAGGGCGGTGTGGGCTTTGACGATAGCTTCAGAGAGAAAATAATTTGGAAATGAAAAAGGCTTTGGTTTCGTTTTGATGGTCTATGGGTTGTTATTATTTATATTGTCAGTTCTTCGATAATCTTTTTGTTGGTTGATGGTCATAATTGATGCTACGAAAGGAGAATTAATAGGTGCAACGTCGAATTGATAATAGTTGAGAAAAACGCTTAGTTTTCGCTTTTTTCTCATCTGGAGTGGACTTTTCTTTCCTTTGCAATCGTGATAATTATGCGATCACCTGCAGCAGTGGGTAAGTTGGTGCCTCACATGCGAAAGGTTCCGAGTTCGATACTTGCATAGATTCAGGAGTCTTTTCAGTATCAACGAATGAATTTTGTTAAAGGCTTGCGTTGATTCGTTCTGCCCAAACGCAAATTTGGTATCATTTCTCAACTGAACAATTTGTTTTTTGAAAATCAATATTATCAACGTAGAGTTTTTCAACTCACTGTCTATATCGATCTAATCCTCAATCTTCTGATCCGCGCCAAGGACGTTAGTCCTGCTGATTTTTTATTTTATGGAGATTTTTTTTTCAATATTTTTTTTCATTGAGAACTGTTTTTCTTATCGCAATCTAGATGCACCCTATACCTATTTATTCGACATTCTTGATTCGGGTTTCTTTTCCATTTATTTGCATTTTTAAAAAATTTCAACTTTCCAGTAAAAACCATACAAAACATTTTCTTGGCGCAGTTTTTTAAAAAAACATTTGTTTTTGTTTTTTAGGAAGATCATTCATGCAAGCCGATGCCTTTATAGAGGGAAGTTTATCAACAAATATTTTGTCCCTAAGTTACAAAATTACTGTGATATTATCATTATTATTTGATTGAAGAATTGTTTTTTTGTCTGTGATTATTGGCTAGCTGAAATGACAAACTACTATCCCTCCATCCATATAAAACGAGCATTGGCTGGAAGCAAAATACATATGGGAGCATCGAATAACGAAGAATTAGTGCTAGAAATTACATTTCTTACTTGCACAAAATAAAATTTGTTTGAAAAAACTAAATCTATTTTGGCAATAAAAAATCTTGGTGCACGCTTCGCCTGTTTGCCAAGACAAGCAAATACAAAAAAATCGTTTTTTGATCATTTTTAACAAACTATTTTTTTGGCACAAGTAAGACTTATTCAAGAACTCTGTTGTTCTCTCAGTGTAGGCGGCCCGAGGCGAAGCCTATAAGGCTTCCGATCACATGAGCTGAAAAATTCCATCACACATGGTCTGAACGATATTTTTTTACAGTGATGTTATGTTCAACAAGTGCCTAACTGTCCTTTTTTTCGTTTACAAGTGCACGTAAACGAAAAGACACATTTCGGCACGAGGTGGACAGGTAGCTGCAGTGACAAACAGTACACTGATAGAAAGGATTAGTTATTGTTTACGAATGGATTTGGTTGGAGACGAGGGTCTATTCGGTCTTACCAAATGTTCGTTCGTTAATAGTTAACAAATGCACATTTGAGGAGCCTTGTTTGACTCGATTTTCACTTTCCAAGTTGACCATTCCTTAACTACTAACGAATATTCATTTGGTCATATTCAACTCTACCATTCGTTAATAGTTACCGAATCGCGTTTGGAATAAATGAATCAGTCTATCAGTGTATTGATCAGGATTACCGCAGACTCAAACCGAACCCGAGTGATGTAAAATAATCATGAATAAGAAACAAAAATTTGGCCAATTGCTAGATTTGACGAGGACTTAGTGCTTCGACATTTCTTTTCTGCATTGAATTCTTTTTTAGTAGTTGAGCATATCATCGCACCGAGCATATCATCGCTTCCATCGAAGCTCAATTTTGCGTGTTGCTAAAAATTTTACAATGATTCGATTATTCAAATTTTCTGAAGTCTCAACATTATTTTTACTTTTGTATATAACTGTCGGAAAATACTTTGGGAATGGGAAAAAAAGATATGAGATGTACATTTTTCAATATTCTCGGCTCAAGAAGGTTTCAAATCCTTCTTTCTCAGTTTTCAAACGCTTTACATAACGAGAAATATTTATCATAGCTGATGATACTTGCCGGTTTCGAGGATAAATGAGGAATTAATTTAATGCGAGCATGGTAGGAGAACAGTATTGTTGAAGAGGACAAGTTGTCTTTGTTTTGGTCTGTTTGATTTAGGTGATATTAACCCCTAGAGCGTTGGGATTTTGGAAATATTGTCGTACTAGAGGAGGCAATAATCATGTTTTTTGGGAGATATTGAGGGGTGAGGGGGCTGTTTAGTGTGGGGGAATTGATATAGTTGTGGAGGTTTGGTAACTCGGATATTGGGCAATATGGAGCAATAAAAGGCATTCGGATAATTGGGGGAAGTACTAACAGGATGGAAGTGTTTCTTTTTTCAGGACAATGGGGGATGATTGGGGATTGAGAAGTCTTACGGACCTTGTGAGATGTTTTTTCTCACTTTTTGATAGTTACACGGAAAGAATAGTCGAAGAAAAATTCTAGTGCTTAGCGCCAGGCACCAGGTGCAAATGGCCATACTCTCACTGTTTATTAAAAAAAAAAAGAAAATTCTGGATGAGGATAAGAGATTTTGATATAAGTTCATGAATTTGCAACTTGTAAGGTAGAGAAATTATAGAGCTGATATTGAAAAAAAATGTCTGTTAAATTTGTGAGGAATCCTGGAGAAATACTTTATTAAATCTTGGAAACATTAGAAATTTTATTATTCAGTCGGGGAAATTTTCCACTGTCAGCACTAGAACTTTTCCCATTCTTCGTATCGTCGTACGTGTCCGCCCGACATCGGCAACGTTCGGCTGAGCGAACGGAGCCGAACAGCTGCGCTGGGGGCATATTCTCGAGTTTTGTGAATGTCATCCACCGCACTAGAGGGCCGCCGCTCGCATTTCTCGTGTGCGAATTGGATTCACCGCTCACTTCACATGTGAATGGACTCGGTCTATGAATCGTCCCTTGCGTTCACCCGTCGCTCGCGGTGCTTCTCCGTTCACCCCTTGGTTTCGCCGACAATTCAAATTTAAAAAAAGACGTTTTATAAAAAATGGACAACTTGCGAAGGTATTTGTACTTTGAAGTCTTGCGAAATTTTGAGCGTGATATTCAAAATTTTGTCAATCTTCATCCACTGACTTTTTATAGTTGCTTTTGTAAACTCATTAGAGAACTTTGTGTTTATTAATTCTGGAGTCGCCTTCGCGAAATCCATGAGCATTTCTTTCTGTAATTCATTAGCAACCCCAGCACGTGGTTTAACCTCACTTTGATTGGCCTTCGCTTTTTTGATGTTTTTTCTGGAGGGCTCCATGGTGAAAAACAAGAACTTAATTGTCGAATATAATTTAAACAAATCCGATGATCGTGGGAGTTAGTAACAGTGGGGTGGATAGAGGGACAATGGGTGAACGGCAGGTCGACGAAACCGATGGGTGAACGGAGAAGCACCGCAAGCGACGGGTGAACGCAAGCGACGATTCACAGACCGAGTCCATTCACATGTGAAGTGAGCGGTGAATCCGATTCGCACACGAGAAATGCGAACGGCGCCCCTCTAGTGCGGTGGATGACATTCACAAAACTCGAGAATATGCCCCCTGGAAACTTACTGATGACGTTATGGTGTCAACTTCGGGGAACGTTAGCGTGAGTTCTGCAAGGTTATCACTATATTGATAGACCACATCAACTTTAATAATCAGGAAGGCCATTCTCAACGAGTAATTAAAAAACAAACCTCAAATTTGCTCAGGGAAATTTTGCCGATGAAGATTTCGCGATGAGAACGGCAATTTTCTAATGCCGAAACAGAAATTTTCATGTTCTGGATCCAGATATCTCGACCTCTGTTGAATTTCGAGTTTTACCCTTAAACTGATCTCGACTCTTTCAAGCAATTCTGAATAATTTTGTGTATATTTTCTTATAAACAAGATAAATTTATCAGGATATCAATTTCATCGAAAAATTGATGATCTTTAAGTAGAAGAGAATGGAGTAAATTAGAACGTTTGATTGATTCACTCTAATTGTTGATATCTTTCGTTATAAAGAGGAATATTGAGATTATGAGTCGATGACAAGTGTTCCACTGTGCTCTAGCTTTCACAAACATTTTGTGACATTTTTATTCTGGATTAGTGATGCCGTGAGATGAGACGAGACGAGAAACTGCATCTTCTTGTCTCGTCTCGTTGTCAGGAAACCATTCTCTCGTCTCGTCTCACCTTATCTCGTCTCTATTATCGAATTTGCACGGAAAAGAACTACACAGAGGGGCCCTTTCGACTCTCGTCTCACTTCGTTTCTCTCGTTCTTGACCAGCTTTTCTCGTGTCATCTCGTTTCTATTATTGTCTCGAATGACTCTTCTCGTCTTGTTTCTCATACGTCTCGCAGCATTACTATTCTGGATCCACAAATTCTAAAGATTTCCACAAAATAATCTCTATAAGAAATTTTTTCTCATGTATTTCCACCACTTCGTTACCTCGCACTCTCTCTGAAATTCCCGAAAAAGAATATTGGACAATATGTATCAATAAAACTACCTCGAATAATTGAGAAAAGCATCTAACAGGATATAGATGCTTTTTTTCTCTCTGAAAAGGGTGGATAAATGGGTATTACGCCGCCCGCAGACACCCTCTGCGCGTCTGTATGCAGATATTTCCTCGCATAACCGAGTTTGAAAACGTTGCGGCGCATGCAACAATGGCGTTTAACGAGAGCATGTTTCGTGGACCAAAGTACAGACAAGACCGAATACCCAACCACGAGGGATTATCCCATGCAGATTATCGTTGGTGTAAATTTCTTTCCCTGGTTCCTCATGACCACGAGGATCTAACTTTACCCGCGTCATCATTTTGGAAAGGCGCGGGAAGGGGGGGGGGACGCTCTACAATAACCTTTAGCTCACTGGCAACTTGGCCTGCATCTGATTAAACAGAGAAAAGGAGAGGCATAGAAGGATGGGAGAGCAACGGCTTGAATACGCAGATGTTGACGTGAGAGTAAACGTGAACTCTTGATTGCGGAAATGAAGCGCTCGACGGGAACACGGTATAGAGGAGATGTTAGGATTTTACGGGTGAAGGGGGAATCCCCGAATGAGACCATTGCTCGTTGAATTAATTGAACGGAGCGTGGATGAGTTCAGAGGCAAAGTGAACCGAAACAATTCTGTGATTCTTGGAGAAGAATAGAAGTCTCAATTTTCTGGAAAGTTTTAATTACTTAGATTTTAGGGACTGGTTATTTCTTGGAGACCCTTAAGGGAGTCGTGGGTAAAGCTGTGTTGACAATTTATTCGAATTTCTTGTTGGATTCATGAAAGATTGTATTTTATTGCAGTTTACGACGAGGCCCGGGAGCTAACGTGCAGGATGCCAGCGGATACTCAGCACTGCATCATGCTGCATTGAATGGGCATAAGTAAGGAATGTAAATTTTAGAGAGATTCAAATTTGATAGGATTCGGTATTCAAATTTGATAGGATTCGTCAATTTTTTTCGAAAGACAGAGGCGTCGACATGTTAGCTAAAGAAACTTGTTTGTCGATAATATTGGAGACTACAAAAAGCGTTTTCTGATGCTTGCTTCGAGAGGCAAGCATCAGAAAACCAATGTACTTCTCACCAGTACCGACCGGTACTTGAGGGAAGTTCACTTGTAAAGAGTTCGAAAAATACTTGTGCCAAGTACTTTTGTATCTTCGAGTGATGTACCACCTCTGCCGATCAAGTAGAAATACTGTAGTACTGGGAGGAAGTAGCTTCACTACTTTCTGCTAGTACTTTTAGTACTTTTCACAAGTACCAAACTTACTGGTGAAAAGTAATTTTTGATCTTCTCTCAAGTACTTTTATGAGCTAATTTTATTACTTTTAATTGATTACTTCATTGAGAAAAGGGAATATTATCGACTGATAAAATGAGCTTTCTGGCGCATTTTTGTAAATAGAAGTATTCAGGAGAAGATATTTTGTAGAAAAAAATCAGTAGATTGTGATTTTTATGGATGTTTGTTAAACCGAATTGATGTCCAATTTTGAGAATGGTAATTCTCGTTTTTGAAATCGTAATTCACGTCATTCTGACCGTAATTTACGATCTCAAAAGCGTAATTTATCCGTGTGAGAAACTCGTAAATTACATTTTTGAAAACGTGAATTACCATTTCAAAAACGCATTTTATCTTCAGATTTTTTTGTGTGTTCACTTGTGCTTCAACATTTAGATCTTCATTTGTAATCTTGAATGAATTCCTAAAAACAATTATGAGTACTGAATTTGAGTACTATTACTATTAGGTATGTGACTTAATTTTTACAGATTTTTCAGTAAATTTATTTAATATCAAAAAAAGAGAACAACAAACTTAATCTTGGAAATATTGTCCGTCGTTTTCTATGACCTTACGCCATCTCTCAGGTAACATTCGAATGCCGTCGCGAAAGAAACTTGCAGGCTTCGAGGCGATAAAGTCATCGACGAATTTACGCACATCGTCCAGCGTTTTAAACTGTTTATCCACTAAGGCGTGCTGCATGGACGGGAACAAGTGATAGTCGGATGGGGCCAAGTCTGGTGAATATTCCGCGTGCGGGAGAACTTCCCATCCCAAGTTTAAGAGGGTCTTCTGAGTCGCGCGAGCAACGTGAGGTCGAGCATTGTCATGCAGCAGTATGACTTGCCTGCTTCCTTGCCCAGTAAATGGCCTTTTCCGATCAAGTTCTTCGCTCATTTTGTTCAGTTGTCGGCTGTAGCGTTCCGCAGTCACTGTCTGATCTGTTTCCAGGAGTTCGTAATAAAGCACACCCTTCATGCCCGACCAGATACATAGGAGAATCTTCTTTAAGTGGATGTTCTGTTTCGGCGTCGATGTGCTGGATTGTCAGGGATCTACCCACGACTTTTTACGTTTGGGATTCTCGTAAAAAATATACTTTTCATCACCCGTCACAATTCTCCACAAGAAGTCCTTTTTTTGTTGCCGGGTAAGCAGTGAAAGACACGTGTTCATACGTTGACCTAGGTTTCTTTCGGTCAACACATGTGGGACCCACCTTCCAAGTTTTTGGATTTTTAGCATTTGACGCAAACGCTTAGAAATTGCTGTTCGGGTGACTCCTGACTGAGCTGTAAGCTCTTGTTGCGTTTGTGTCGAGTCTTCATCCAAAGCTTGCAATTCCGCATCTGTAAACTTTCGAGGCTGTCCAGGACGCGGCTGGTCACTCAGATCGAAATCACCACTTCTAAAACGTTTGTACCAATAATACGTTTCATAAGATACAACGTTAGCACCAAGAACACTACACATTGATTCCTGTGCTTCAGAAGCATTTTTTCCTTGTTGGAATTCGTATAAAATGCAGTGCCGAATGTGCTGTTTATCAGTTGCCATCGTAAACTTTGCTATTCTGAAAAGTTATATAACTTACATAGACTTGTCGTTCCGTGTTCTGAAACTTTTTGTCCGATCCTTTCAAAACCAGAAAAGACCGCGAATATATTTCTATTTTAAATATATTTTTAATCTCGAAGGAAAAATGTGTAAAAATTAAGTCACACACCTAATACTTATATTGAGTTCTGTTGGTACTTTTGAAAAGAACCAGCCAGGTACTCAGTACAAGTACTTTTTTACTTGTCTCGAGTAACAAAAGTACTTGTGACAAGTACTGAGGCACTTCTCACCAACACCTAGGTACTTGACGCACGATACTAGCATCCAGTTCTTTTGTAACTTCGAGGGAGTATAAAATTTCCCTTTTCCCCAGACACCTCTTGGTACTGCGTAGAAGTACTTTTCCTATTGATCAGAGGTAATTTTTTTTTGAGTGTACTAATTAGTACGGAATTGATTGAGGGGCTACTCACTCCCGAAATCACACTGAAGTCACCTGAAATCAATGGAAATCAATGAAGCAGAAATGTGATATTACGAGCGTAGTGCGCATCATGCAAGTAATTCGAGATTTTTAAATTGACACGACTTCATTTGCTCGAAAATCACGGATTTCGAATTATTGAAATGCTTTCATCTTCAATGAAATCATCTCTGTAATTATGTGTAATTAACTTCATTTCGTTAACATGGTGTCAGTCAATTATGAAATGAGCAGGCCCTCAGCGTTGATTGATTTCCGGATCAGCTTACGGGGACATTCATTAAATCCTTTTTTCATTTCATCATTCGACACTTCTAGGAATGTTAGGGAATTAATTCAATTTGCGTCTGAATAACTGTATTTCTCAGTTCTCCACATTCGAAATAATTAATAGATTGATGATGAATTTTAGGGACGTCGTGAAGACACTTCTTCAATACGAGGCATCGACAAACGTCGTTGATGCAAAGGGCTCATCACCCCTTCACTTGGCAGCATGGGCAGGCGACGCGGATATCGTCAGACTAATCTTGAGTCAAGGACCGTCTGTACCAAACGTTAATCTCGCAGTTAGTGAAATTCATCCATCTCGATTCAAATATTTTCAGAAATTTTAATTACAATTTTTCATTGAAGATCACAATTATTTTTACAGACGAAGGACAATGAAACAGCTCTCCACTGTGCCGCGCAGTATGGCCATACGGAAGTTGTGTCACAGCTGCTGCAGTACGGATGTGATCCCAGTATCCGTAACAGCCGGGGCGAGTCTGCACTCGATCTCGCCGCACAATATGGCAGGTAAATACAAAAAAAAAAGAGCAAAAGTTGGTCAAGTGATAGATCACGCGAATAGATTTTACAACAAATTGAGGGAAATTAATAAATTGGTGATTTGTAGGTTGGAGACTGTGCAACTGTTGGTGAGAACCCATCCTGAGTTGATTGAGCCACTGAGATGTTCTTCCTCATCCCTGATCTTCCCTCACACACCACTGCACTTGGCATCGCGAAATGGTCACAGGTAAGTCAACTTTTCGTGCTGATATTTCATCGACTTTGTTTTTTGTTTCACTAGTTGTCTACTTGCAACTTGAACCAAATTACAAACACTAAAATGTCAAATGGACTAGAGTGTTTAAAATTTTTGTCTGAATTTTCCATGCCAAATCCCGGAAATTAATATCGTGTTTGCTTTTCACTGAAGTTTAAGGAAAGCTCGTCATTGAACAATCAAATATCCCATTGCTTTTCAGTTCGAATGATCTGACAATCAATAAAATACTTGATTTTTCAGTTTAATTATTTCGTGAAAATTCAGGAAAATCGGGAAAATGCAGGGAAAAATGGAAAATTCGTGTTATTTTGTTTCTGAATGTTCATGTACCATTGAAAATTCAATCAAGTTGTGAAATTTAGATCTCACTCTCAGTGAAAACTCATGAATTTCCGTGAATTCTACCTAATACTTGAAATTTCGTCATCATTTTTCGCCTAAATCTGAAGAATTTAAGGTTTGGTTTGAATTCAACATTCGAGAGACGGAGCTATGAAGTTGGTCATTCATGCCCAAAAGTTGCCAAAAAAAAGCCAGAAAAATATTGATAATTGCAAAGTAAATTTTTGTTTGTTTTAAATTGGCCTCAAAGCTCCGCGAGGTTTCAAGCTATCAAATCATCCTTTGGCACACTCAAAGAATGTGGAAAACCCTTCAAAATGAGACGTTATATATAACATTATCTTCCGTTTGACGGGATTTATACGAGAAAATGACCTTTTTTCAATCGTTCGTTACTCAAGAACCTCATTTTTTTTCAACTGAAATTTTCCCCAAAAAAATTGTCAATAAAATGACAAGCATTTGATGCCAATTCGAATTTATCTTTCGCTGATGTTCAACGGTTATTAATTTTTTCAATAAGACAAGAATTGAAAATGCCCAAAAATCACTATTATTTATGCTCAAATAAGTGAATATCCAATTTAATATTAGCAAATGGTGGAGGTTAGACTGATTATTTCTTATATTATTCTCTATTTCCATTCTACAATGAGAGAAATAATAATTTTTTACTCAAAAAATCATAGAAGATGAAGAGTGCTATGTATGACATTTCATTTTGCCAGATTCTTCGTTCTTGGAGCGCGCCAAAGGGCGATTTGATAGCTTGAAACCCCGCTAAGCTACCGGGGCCGATTTGGAACAGACAAAAACTATTGAAAGAATCTACAAATTTTCAAAAAATCATAACTCCCTCAATTATCAATATTTTTCCATTTTTTGTCAAAATTTTTATCTAATAGTCATCTTTTCGCAAAAAAATTTGAGACGAAAATTCCCGGTCACCTCACATCTCCCTATACATACACCTCAAAATAACCTCTGACAAAAAACCCAAAAACTGGTCCGAGATGTATCCTCTAAAAACAACGTTGTGTTAATCCAGAACAAACTCCTGAACAATTTCCTGAATCATTTGAAAAGTCTCAAAATTGCCGCTGGATATGCCCTCGGATATATTGCTCAAGATACTCATAGACATACTCGCCCTTCCATAGCAAGTTTAAAAATCCCAAAAACTTCCCCCCCCCCCCCTTTACACTGAAAAAACCCCCTCACGACACAACCACTCAAGAATCGAAGAATCTCTTCCATTTACTCCTGAATAAGGCTGCGCACAAGATTCAAACGAGACTTCACTTTAAAGGGATCATCTCGGTCTTGGTGAATACAGAAACTTTTGGTCTCGTCAGTCTCAAAAGAGGTAGTATCGGCTCTTCTCGTGATGACTCACAGTCATTTATCTCCTCTCGGTCTCAAGTTTCACGTGCTTTTTCAATGTAGAACACAAACAAGCACAAGCGAGTTGATGGGTTTCAGTCTCGGTCGTCTCGTTTCGGTCTTTTACACATAAAAACGCGAAAAACTTGAAACCGAGATGAGATAAATTAACTGTGAGACATCACAAGAAGAGCCGATACTGTCTCTTTTGAGACTGTGACGATACCGAAAGTTTCCGCGCTCACCAAGGCCAAGACGATTCCTCCAAAGTGAGGTCTTGTTTGAGTCTTGTGCGCAGCCCTACTCCTGAACAATCCCCCCGAAACGTTTCAGAAACTACCCCTGGAGATACCCCTGAACCTATCGCTGAATATACCCAATAATATATTCTCCCCCCTACAGCAACATTGAAAATTCCAAAAACTACACCTCGATATTGTCTGAAGAAACCCCCTCAAACCATCCACAGACTTACCCCTTAATAATCCCGTAATTAATCCGAGAAACTACCCCCCGTTATATCCATCAGGAGCCCCGTCAATCTACCCCTGAATATATTTTCGAATAATTTCGCAGAAAATCTTTTTAATGTAACCCTCGTGACTCCCCTAAAAATACTACCAAACATATCCCCGGAGAATCACGTCAATTTATGGGGTATGTTCAGAAGGAGCACGCCCCTGAACAATCTCCCCGCAAAGTCTCACAAGCTACCCCTGTATATGTCCTGAGAAAACACTCTCAGCCTACCCACAGACATACCCATAAAAAATTTCGTCATTAATTATAGGAACTACCCTCCATTGTATCCCTCGAGTATTTTCTAGAAAATCCCTTCAGTCTATAGAATTTTTAGCCATCTCCCTAAAAATTCTCTTAAAAATAATCCGGAAAACTACTGTCGGTGTCAAAAGTAGAGACCACTCGAAATAAACGTCTATAACTCAGTGAAAAAAAATCGTAAAAATATGAGACCAAATACACTGTGTAATATAAGTATTTCGCTTGCCCAATACGGAGTTTCAAGTTTTTAATTTGATTAGTTTATTTATAATCGCTGTGAGAAGCCGAAAACCCCCCCGCTTTTCAGGGTCCGTAAAAGTCGGCAAATTTTGAACCGCTAGCAAACGTACGAAATTTTTTTTTTCAAAATCGTCAATTTTTTCAGAGATTCGTATAACCCTGAGAAGCCAACCAGGGAAGAAAAAGATCGAAATTGCGATAATTATTCATTTTATTCATAGAAATGTCGACTGCGGCTATTTCGTTGTAGAATTGCCGAGCCGACCTGAAAAAAAAAACAATGCATTTTGACTTCAATGTAAAACACATTCGGTCAATAGTTTTTCAATAAACAATCTCCGTTGATTTTTAAAAAAATTAAGAAAATTTGTCAAAAAAAGTGCTGTTAAAACGATCATAACTCGTTATGGGGGTTATGGGCCCGCTCACCGCCAGTCCCTCAAAATTAAAAACACATGTGCACCCGGCTACCTTTTTCAGGGGCGTCGATACCAGTTTCAGCCGTTTGGGCCCTTTGGGGCGCCAATATACTGTACATTGCTACTTTCCCATTAAAACAAAAATACGAACACGAATATTTTTCTTTTTAATAATTGTATCATTAATTATCCGTACTAATGGGTTTCATCAATATTAATCATTTGAAACTTGTGGCTACAATTAATTATTATTTGTTATTTTTAAATATAAACTCATCCACTGCTCTTAGCATTACCCAGGGTCAACGACGGGGACGTGGCAGTGGTCATGACCCAAAAAATAAATTATTTCCTATATTCGGTCCCAAAATTTTGGAACGAATACTGGAATATCATTCAATTCTTATTCAAAAATTTGCTGTCGTAATGAATTTGAAGTTCATTTTGCAGAACTCATTGATACTTGAATGATCGTATTAATGAGAGATAGTGGTTAATAATAATAATAAGAATACGCTAATGAATTCAATCTATGGGCGAATTCGCCAAATATTGATATGGTTTTGTACCTTAAAAATTTTAATTTCGTTGAGGCTTTTCACATGGTTTTTCTTATTATTAGGAAAATCCGCAGGGATTTTTTTCTTTCAATTTTTTCCAGTTTTGATATGCTGACTACATCAATTTTTCTATTCCTTGAGTATTTGACGAAATTTTTAGTGTCAGTAGTTATCAATTTTTTAATGGAAGATTTCAAAAATTGAAATAGTTAAAAAAATATATTTTCTAAAATCAATTTTGGACAGAAAGGATCGGAGTGCCACTTTGATTTCTCAGTATGTTTTGTAAAAAAGGTCACTTTGGGTAAGGAGAAAAGAAAATCTGCAATCATGGTTGGGGAAGACGGTACAAAGTGCAATTTGGTTCTTTTTGGCATTTTTAAAGCATTTCCGATGGTGTGAGCTAATTGAAACCATACTCAATTGGAAGAACTGAAAATTTCTATCGGAAGCACATGTCAGAAAATGTGGAAAAAATTTACCTCTACTGAAACCAAAAATTTCGT
>NW_021680467.1:309650-309901 GCF_001412515.2 Diachasma alloeum | reverse complement strand
TTAAATCAACAGTATCGCAGAACTCCTTCTAAAACATTTTTAGAACCGCATATAATCATTACTTCATTTTTGCGATCATGACCACTGCCATGTCTGCACCGTTGAACCTGAGTGAAATCATTATTAGAACATTAATATTACAATAGAATTACGTGATTTTCCCTAAAGTAAAATAATTATGGGTATGCTCGGAAACATATATATATATATATATATATATATATATATATATATATATATATATATATATT
>NW_021680467.1:285486-302163 GCF_001412515.2 Diachasma alloeum | reverse complement strand
ATATATATATATATATATATATATATATATATATATATATATATATATATAGATTTCGCACGCAATTACAACTGGCCTCCGCTACATCAAACAGACGTAGTCGCCGCCGATGTGACGCAGTGGCCTCTCAGAGAAGAGGCGAGTAGGATAGCCGCATGTAGTGTATATGGAGGCGTATATGTACGCTGTGCATATATATTGAAATATGTTTATTGAAAAACTATTGACCGAATGTGTTTTACATTGAACTCAAAATGCATTATTTTTTTTCAGGTCGGCTCGGCAATTCTGNATATATATATATATATATATATATATATATATATATATATATATATATATAGATTTCGCACGCAATTACAACTGGCCTCCGCTACATCAAACAGACGTAGTCGCCGCCGATGTGACGCAGTGGCCTCTCAGAGAAGAGGCGAGTAGGATAGCCGCATGTAGTGTATATGGAGGCGTATATGTACGCTGTGCATATATATTGAAATATGTTTATTGAAAAACTATTGACCGAATGTGTTTTACATTGAACTCAAAATGCATTATTTTTTTTCAGGTCGGCTCGGCAATTCTGCAACGAAATAGCCGTAGTCGACATTTCTATAAATAAAATGAATAATTATCGCAATTTCGATCTTTTTCTTCCCTGGTTGGCTTCTCAGGGGTTATACAAATCTCTGAAAAAATTGACGATTTAAAAAAAAAATTTTTCGTACGTTTGCTAGCGGTTCAAAGTTTGCCGACTTTTACAGACCCTGAAAATCGGGGGGTTTTTCGGCTTCTCACAGCGATTATAAATAAACTAATCAAATTAAAAACTTGAAACTCTGTATTGAGCAAGCGAAATATTTATATTACACAGTGTATTTGGTCTCATATTTTTACGATTTTTTTTCACTGAGTTATAGACGTTTATTTCGAGTGGTCTCTACTTTTGACACCGACAGTAGGATAGCGCCACGTTGAATTGGCTTCCATTCGTTATTTCGCTCAAAATTTAATCCGTTCACTATTCGAATGAAATCGTTCAGTCCTTTGATTCGCTCCAAACTCTCAGGATCCCGGCCTAAGTCTTGTGATTTGTGACGGGCTGACATGATAGCAAACCGTTTGTGTACCTGACAAATAAACCATCCGGTGGTTTCAGCATCTTGGGGCACCCCAGAGTTTTCCATATGCGATAAAAAAAATCAGAGTCCGTCCAACTTTTTCGGAGAAAAATTGTGTGGCTAACCTTACATTCATCTTGTCAAATTGTCCTGGATCTAAGTAGATTGGTTTCAATTAATGAGCAACTGTGATGCCCCTGGTATTATCTACCACTTGCGGCTCAGGTAAGTAATCAACGTATTTTATTGAAAAACGTATTTCATTGAAATATGGAAAATTCAGACTCAAGAATTTGTACATATAGAAAAAATCGCAACAGAATGAGTTATATAGAAAAGTCTACAAACAAAATATCTCTTGGAAAAAGCACGACAAAGCTATAATCTTCTATTATAATCTATATAATCTTCGTTTAGCAATAACTCCTTGCTGCTCATGATATGAGCTCTTCACATCAAGCTGAATTTTCTAAATTTTAATAACTAAAAAATGATTCATTCTATCCCTAACTCATCGGGGTTGTATTAGTGCCTGTTATATCGCTATGACAGCTTGGTGGCAATCGTGGCGGTAGGAGATTTGAGCAGTAAGGGGAAAGGGAACAAGGAGCTGGTAGAGGGGACGACTGGAACCACTGAAGCGACGTCTCATGTCATCGGTAGAAAATACTTTTTGGGGACACTTGAGATTACTTTCCTCTATCATACCTTAAGTATTCTCACCAAAAATATTTTCACCAAAAATACGTATTATTCGCTCAAGTCACTGAATTGACCAAAGAAAACGTCTTATTTGATCAAGTTCTTAAACGTCAACTCACTGATTTGACCAAATAATACGTATTTTTTGGTCAAAATACTAAGCTGACGCTGGCGCCATCTCGCGCTCGGGGTTATCAGGGGGTATCCATCAAAAACCTTGGATCTGGACTTCCATGGGCCTTTGCATTCTTTGTTATTGGTTAGTTATCATTCTTTTCATTTTGCGCATGTGTCACAACTGTTTCTCAATCCTCATTGGCCAATTGTGAAAGTAGTTCAACTAAACGAGTACTAGGGTTCGCGATCGACCATTGAATCGACTAACGTCATTTTCGTTCTCGTCTTCACCGTTCCGGCTTCTCCTCGTGGTAAAAGTGTTGTGCAAAGGGTCTAGCCGGATAAGAATCGTGAATCTGCCCCCAGCGAATTTCAAGGCGGCAATTTTTTTACATATTCTCCACCCAAAAAAACAATTTTATGTAAAATTTCAGATCATTATATCGATCCCCTGATTTTTTATGCCTAAAAAACGGTTTTTTTCGATTTTATTTTTTTTCGAGTACTTCAAAACTACTTAAAAATGTGAAAAAATTCAGGAGAATCAAAAACATAAAAAATGAAGGAAATAATTTTCAATTGATTTTTACTTGGTAAATAATATTTTTAATCGACACTTCTTTCTTTTAAAAAATCATTCTCATAAGTAAAGATTTTTCTACTACTTTGACAAAAATTGACGAGATTCTAGCCTCAATTCCCCACATTTTGAGAGAAAAAAAGTTCGAATATTCCACCTGCAACACATTAAAAAATGAATAAAACCGTCAAATTTTTGCATTTTTTCATGGAAATCTTTCCGTTAATCATCCCTACAGGTTTGTTAATTGATTATTATATCTAATCTAGTATTGTGGCACATTATACTTTTGAAGGAAAGCAACTGCTGGGAAAAATCGCTAGCAAAGCAATAAAACGATTTGAGTTGACTAAGTTCTTAGCTGAGTTTCCATACAATATCTCCGAATCTAAGAGAGATAGCAACATTTTTTCGTAACAACCTTGTTAGAGATTGAGGCTAATATTAGGGCGGATCGGGGACACGTGATATGGATAGGGTGAAAATTAAAGACACGCGCATTACAAAACACTGGTGATGTATTTTGTTTGTGGCGCGAGCCACACGTCTCGATTTTAGGGATACACGAATTGATGAATGTTTCAATGTGTTGAGGCATTAGCCTTATGGAATTGGGTCGCTCCTGTGTCTACTCGTGGCAGCATCTCCTGGGCGCGTGCCTGTTTTATCGGTCACGCCCCAATTAATTGGGACCGAGGACACCTGCCGCGACACTTGACCCATCTCGTCACTTCCGCCTTCTCCTCTAATCGCCTTGTGACAAGTGTGCATCGTGCAATTCTCTCTCCGCGATTAAATCATTAGTTATTGTGACCATCTCTCCCGTGATAATTCTCTAACGTGTTTAAACTCAATTGTTAATTGACGGTAAACATTTTGACACATATATTTGTTGACTTTGTTTATATTTTGGGAAAAATATAAATTTTTATTGTGACTTTACCCACGCGCACAGTGATACTCATTTTTCTTGACATTCTCTTCCCTTTCCCCGAATCCCGGGGAAATACAATGTCAATTTGATAATAGTCTTTTCACTCACTGAGATTCTCTTGATATTAAACTTGATGATTGACTCAAAATAATTGATAGTGAACTCGGAATTAATTGAGAATTAAATTCAATAGAGACGCTGCACAGCGCTAGACTCGATATAATATTCGGTGATGTACTCGATACTCGGTTACTTTGATACTGTACTCTATAGATGACTCTCGAACTAACCGATATATACTCTTTGAGGAGTAGATTGATACTACTAAAATTTCATATTTGGCGATTTGCTTCGTGATTTACGCGTGGACCCGAAGGGTCCCGAAGTCGTTCGAGATTATCCGTTGAGCCCGGTAATTCTAATAGAGAAATATTTGCTGCATTTCAAACGGACCTTTTTTATTACTTTTGATTCGCTCTACAAGAAAGATTATGAGGAAAAAATTGGTATCTGTTTTACATTCCGAGATATTCGTTGAAAACTAACCAATAACAAAATTGGCTTGAACCGTTTTGCTGCTATGCTACTGAAATGGAACGCAAGGTATGATGGTGTCCCGAGTTAGAATAAAAGTCCTATTTATATTCCGATTTTTATCAAAATTGAATTCGGAAAGCTCCAAGGAAATCAGTTGAATAAGCATCAAACATCATGTGTAATCTGTACCATGAAACATTTGGTAATCCATATATAAAATTAAAAATCCGTGGCGGGTCCCAAAAGTACAGAGATACCACAAATCTTTCACTCCTGAGAAATTGAGTCGAGAAGAGAAGAGGCCAGGCAGGTTGTGGACAGAACGTATTATGCAAAACGTCACGGCAATTGGGCAGATGAAACACACATTTGATATTATCAAATTCGTAATCAAAACCTTACCATCTCCTCGTGAATAGTGGGCAAAAAATAATATTCAATTATCGGAAATTAGGAAACTAAGTAGAATTAACGTCCACTTGTCAGTTCATTAAAATTGATAAAATTAAAATGTTAAGGAAAGATTTCGATAGGAGTCATTTCAGATTCGACTATTCTGATTATATATTTAATCCAATGGCTCATCGCGCTTACTTTGGCGTATACGATACTTTCAATCATTTTGCTCATCTCTTCCATTTGAATCTTCTGATAATTTAACTCTCCTGATCATTTCGCTGGTTCCTTCCCCTCATTTGGTGAGCTTGCCTGATTTTTACAAAGAAATATGAAACCAACTTGGGAATTTTAATGGAAAAAAATCAATCTATAATTTGAAATTATTAATTTCTGAGAATCAAGGATTTGATTTACAATGTTTGCCCTCTAATTGAGCCATATTGTTTGATTCATTCGATTCCTTCGAGGTTTCCTGAACCTGAATTGGTTGAAAAAGAAAATTTACATAGGAATCTACTTAGCTTCGGGATTCCATCATAATCTGCGTTCCATTCCAATAGGGGAGCGGTAAAACGATTTGAGGCCCGGGTGTACTATCTTTCGAATGTTATCTGGAGTTTTTTTTATCTTTCGTAATCCAAAATTGTCCATTAAGTGGTACATCATGTAGAAATTCCCAAAAATTATGATAGAATGATGAAAAAAAAATAGAAAAAATTCTGAACTTTTTCAAAGAGCGTTTTTAATTGAGATTCAGATTGAATTGAAAAAAGTGGAAATTGCAAATATCTGATGCACTGTGGCAAATTATCCAGGGTATTTCAAAACAACTTTTAAACCTCTCGTGGGTCGATGCATGGAAATATGAGGAATTCGGGAAAAATATTGAAAATATTCCCGGTCGCCGCAAATTTGAATTATTAAAGATTGAAACTGACCAATAGCGTTGACAGGTTATGGCGCCTGGGCCGGGGTGGGGACGGAGCGAGACGATGCGGCAACTGTGTCGCTGGGGCTGCGTTCACGCCCGCGTCATGAATCTATCGGTGGGTAAAGAAGGGATTTCTCTCACCATTGGTGAGAGGGATGAAATTTTGAATGGGCAATCCTCAAATGAGTTTATTGTTAACTTCCCGATGAATATCCTCAATACATTCCTGAAGAATTTCTCCAATAAATTCCTGAGGAATTTCCTCAATAAATTCCTGAGGGATTTCCTCAATGAATTCCGGAGGAATTTCCTTAATTAATTTCCTCAGCAATTTCCTCAATAAATTCCTGAGGAATTTCCTCGAAAAATTCCTGAGGAATTTCCTCAATAAATTCCGAAGGAATTTCCTTGAAAAATTCCTGAGGAATTTCCTCGAAAAATTCCTGAGGAATTTCCTCAATAAATTCCGAAGGAATTTCCTTGAAAAATTCCTGAGGAATTTCCTCGAAAAATTCCTGAGGAATTTCCTCAATAAATTCCTGAGAAATTTCCTCAATAGATTCCGGAGGAATTTCCTCAATAGATTCCTGAGGAATTTCCTCAATAAACTACTAAGGAATTTTCTCAATAAATTCCTGAGCAAGTTCCTCAATAAATTCCTGAGGAATTTCCTCATTAAGTTCCTGAGGAATTTTCTCGAAAGATTCCTGAAGAATCAAAAATGTAATTTACTAAGGGGTATGCAAAATATTTTGTCGCATAACATCTGTGAATCGGTAATTGATACAAAGCTGTTCCGATTTTGATGAAAATGAATTAATTCCATCGTTTCTCTTCGAAAAATCATCAAATTTGTTAAAATCATAGAAAATCTGAAAACCTGCTGAGACCGTATTGTTCGAATTTTAATCAGCGCTGAATAATACGAAATCACATCGATCTCGTCGAATGAAAATCAAATCGGATAGTTCATTCCAGGAAAATTTCAGTTGTATGCACCTACACACGCATGAAGATCCCTCTAAAAATTTAAGAGAACGTTTTTAGAGGTTACAAAACTCGGCGCTCACATGAAACTTCAGTTTTGATTCCCGGGGCTATTACGATAACTCCCCGATATTCATCGAGAAGTTAACAATGCGGATGCATTTACGGATTGCCCATTAAAAATTTTATCCCTCTCACCAATGGTGAGAGAAATCCCTTCTTTACCCACCGATAGATTCATGACGCGGGCGTGAACGCAGCCCCAGCGACACAGTTGCCGCATCGTCTCGCTCCGTCCCCACCGCAGCCTACGCGCCATAACCCATCAACGCTATTGGTCAGTTTCAATCTTTAATAATTCAAATTTGAGGCGACCGAGAATTTTTTCAATATTTTTCCCGAACTCCTCATATTTTCATGCATCGACCCACGAGAGGTTTAAAAGTTATTTTGAAACACCCTGTCTATTAGCTGTAATTTTCCATGGTGGATAACAAAACACTAACTCCTCATGGGAAGTGACAGCTAGGTATCTTAATTTTCAAAACAGTGGTATGTAGTCATCTGCTATTTTTATGTGATAAAAGTGTGATTAATAAATTCTCCAACATATTACAACTTGTTTCAAAGAGCTTTTTCCGTAATAAATGTCTCTGTGCAGTGTGGGAAAATATTTACGAAATCAGTCTTCCCCCTGAATGATATTGGGTGACAGGCCGCCATTGGTCAGCGTAAATCAGATACATTTTTCAATTTCTTGTTATTCAACTTATTTTGAATATAAATTAAACATGCTCTTTGAAAAAATAGAGAATTTTTTCTACTTTTTTTTATTATTCATTCATAATTTTTCAAAACTTCTGCATGATGCAGGACTTAATTGATAATTTCAGATGACGAATGATTAAAAAAAAACCTCGAGATAACGTTCGAAAGATAGTACACCCGGGCCTTAAGCCGATTTTATTATTGGTCAGTTTTCAAGGAATATCTCGGAATCTAACGCAGATATCCATTGTTTTCTCATAACCTTTTTTTGTAGAGCGAATCGAGAGTCACAAATAGGTCATTACCAAAATTTCTTTGGAGTTTTTGAACTCAAATTTGGTACAAATTGAGATTGGACTTGTGTTTCACTTCAGTAGCGTAGCAGCAAAACGGTTCAAGCCGATTTTGGAATTGATTAGCTTTCAATTGATATCTCGGAATCTAATGCAGATACCATTTTTTTTATACAACCTTTTTTGTAGAACCAATCAAGAGTTACGAAAAAAGATTATCACAAAAAATTCGCCATCTCTCGTAGATTCGAAGATATTGCCTGGAAACTCAACTAACCACCCAGTCAAATCGTTTTACCGCTTCGCTAGCGATTTTGCCCAGCACTTGCTCTCCTTCAAAAGAATGATGTGCCACAATACTAGATTAGATATAATAACAATTAATAGACCTGTAGGGATGATTAACGGAAGGATTTCCATAAAAAAATGCAAAAATTTGACGTTTTTATTTTTTTTGAATGTGTTGCAGGTGGAATATTCGAACTTTTTTTCTCTTAAAATGTGGGGAATTGAGGCTAGAATCTCGTCAATTTTTGTCAAAGTAGAAAAATCTTTACCTATGAGAATGATTTTTTAAAAGAAAGAAGTGTCGATTAAAAATATTATTTAACAATTAAAAATCAATTAAAAATTTTTTCCTTCAATTTTGATGTTTTTGATTTTCCAGAATTTTTTCAGATTTTTAAGAAGCTTTGAAGTACTCGAAAAAAAAAGTTTTTTAAGCATAAAAAATCAGAAGTTCGATATAATGATCTGAAATTTTACACAGAATTGTTTTTTTGGGTGGTAAATATGTAAAAAAATTGCCGCCTTGAAATTCGCTGGGGGCAGATTCACCATGCTAATCCGGCTAAACCCTTTAATCATTGTGTTTATCTAATCATTATCAATCATTATCAATGGCATCAAGCACGTGGGAGTTTACGTCCAATGAGGCGATCGACGCATGGGTTGCAAAGGACAGATTAATGTAAGTATTTACGTCCATTATTCTTAATTTCTAACCTGAATACGGAACTCAAAGACACGTGAAAATGTGCTTCCTTTCTTTTGCTTAATCATAATTACAATTCTAATAATATTGAAGAATGTTACAATATCTTTATTTTAAATAAAAAATGAGAGATTTATAATTTTATTATCCAATTTCGGAATTTCTAATCAAAACATTCCGTAAAAAATGCAGAAATTAAAATTATAACTGTCGAAAAATGTTCAATTATTTTAAAATTGAAAGAAAAACTGCAAATTATGACGACTGTATTATTTTAAAAAAATTATTCATTTTTTTTGTAGTGAATTGACAGGTTATGTTGATTCCATCATCGGGATAAAAGATTTGAAAACAGCTCAAAAGAAAATCTTTAAATTTGATCTAAACAATTGTACGGGGAGGAGAGTTCGTGTACTCATATGAGGAGTCGACATGGCTACAAAATTACAGTCTGAAAAGCAGTTGAATACGGTGAGAGTTTTCTTCATTCCAATAATTATTCCATTAAAAAGTTGGTATTTAATAGTTCAATTCAACAAAATTAATCACCATTTGAGTACATAGGCATAGTTAATCGCTATAAACTAGGATACTCAAGTTTTGGACAAGGAGTTATTACTGATGAAATATATCGCTTGATCACAACTGTAGCTTCATTCACTAACGATGCTCGACTGCAAAAGGGCGTAAATATCACCCTACGTGGGTCAATCGCTAAGCCCCCAAGTAAATATTAATTATTTCCATTGAATATCTTTTTTTGAATCCATAATCCATAAATAATTCATCAATCAAATAATTCTCTAACAAAAAAACACGTTTTTTTTAAATTCCAGATGTGATTTCATTCAAAGTAAATGACATGAATGATATTGACATCAATGAAGATGTCTTACCCATGACGGGATCAATTGAAAAAAGGAATTCATTCTCTGCAAGCCAATGTCAACAAACGCCAGTCAATCGACTGTATCTCCACTGACTAAATGTCCAGCACGTGCCAATGATATGGATGATAAGGAATGCCACGACAATCAAAATTGATTCAAAGTATTATGGTTTCAACGTTCAACTTTATCGTACTGTCAACAGAAGAATCATAACTTTTTAATTACTGCAAGTAAAGACTGATTCTTCCTTGAGGTCCATCGTATTATTACTTTAAAATCTTGACTGGTAAAATTAGTAAAAAAAAAAACACTGATTTAAGATAATTTTCAAGTATTAATATGAAGTGGCTGTGTGCTATGATGTATTTACTCCAAAAGACAACTGTTCAAAGATTTCATTTGAGACTTGTGATATGAAAAATGTAATCAGCAATACTCTCAAGTTTATAATGATTTTTTCTTTCGAACTTTTCTCATTACATTTTTTTAATATTTCAAATATATCAAAATCCTTCATAAAAATACTGAACGTAAGATCGTTAGGAAATTTATCAGAATAACGACTACCAAAATAACCAAGACCAATCGGAAAAGAAACAAATCATTCACTCGAACACTGGATAGATAATTATCTAGACTAAGAATCAGAATAAATACAATCAAAAATCGAAGAAGATCGAAGAATCCAACCATAGCACAAGTTCGACGATAAACATATACTCACTTAAATGTAGATTTTGAAAATCACATTGAAACTAAATTCAATTTTGTTTAGAAACGATACCACAAAATAAAATATTAATGATAGACTCAATGTTAGAAATAAATTTTTAAACACAATAAAATTCATTGCAAAATCTTTGTTTAATTAAATTTAACCAAGTGAACTGTTAAATTAATAATTCACATTAAATTTTCTTCATGAAAATTTCGTCACATAATCACCGCGTGGTTTAGTCAGACAAATTTCTTATTCTAATTTATCATCCGCAAAACTAAAGAATACCTCAATTCATGTGTTGTGAAATTATGTCATAATTTTAGCTAATAATCCCTAAGATCGATCATTTTGTGAGACGAGAAAAATATTAAATAGTGTGCACAAGTACTTATCTTGGTAAATAAATAAAATGCGAGTTGCTCAGGCTCAGGGAAATGTGGGTACCCAATGAACAAAATCAAAATACGACAGACTATCCGAACGTGTGTACAGCACGACGGTCCCGAGGCGAGAGAGCGAACAGGCTCTCAAAGCGTCGTCCTTCGACCTTCGGTCACAAATAAAAATTATTTATGTGATTGACTACTCAATCGTGAATTTTGGATTCATTTTATTCTCGTCAAAGTAGATTCCTGCAATTTTAGTTGCGAGAAATTCAATTTACTTTTGAATTCCTACAAGTTACTTAACTATCTTAACATTAATATTAGGTGTGTGACTTAATTTTTACAGATTTTTTCTTCGAGCTTAAAATTATATTTAAAATAGAAATATATTCGCGGTCTTTTCTGGTTTTGAAAAGATCGGACAAAAGGTTTCAGAACACGGAACGACAAGTCTACGTAGTTACATAAACTTTCAGAATAGCAGCGTTTACGATGGCAAATGATAAACAGCACGTTCGGCACTGCATTTTATATGAATTCGAATAAGGAAAAAATGCTTCTGAAGCACGGGAATCAATGTATAGTGTTCTGGGTGCTGACGTTGTATCTTATCAAACGTGTAATTATTGGTACAAACGTTTTAGAAGTGGTGATTTTGATCTGAGTGATCAGGCGCGTCCTGGACAGCCTCGACAGTTTACAGATGCGAAATTGCAAGCTCTACTGGATGAAGACTCAACGCAAATGCAACAAGAGCTTGCAGCTCAGTTAGAAGTCACCCGAACAGCTATTTCTTAGCGTATGCGTCAAATGGGAAAAACCCAAAAACTTGGAAGGTGGGTCTCACATGTGTTGACCGAACACAACCTAGGTCAACGTATGAACACGTCCCTTTCACCGCTTGCCCGGCAACAGAAAAAGGACTTCTTGTGGAGAATTGTGACGGGTGATGAAAAGTATATTTTTTACGAGAATCCCAAACGTAAAAAGCCGTGGGTAGATCCCGGACAATCCAGTGCATCGACGCCGAAACAGAACATCCACTTAAAGAAGATTCTCCTGTGTATCTGGTGGGACATTAAGGGTGTGCATTATTACGAACTCCTGGAAACCGGTCAGACGGTGACTGCGGAACGCTACAGCCGAAAACTGAACAAAGTGAGCGAAGAACTTGATCGGAAAAGGCCATTTACTGGACAAGGAAGCAGGCAAATCATACTGCTGCATGACAATGCTCTACCTCACGTTGCTCGCGCGACTCAGAAGACCCTTTTAAACTTGGGATGGGAAGTTCTCCCGCACGTNATTATTACGAACTCCTGGAAACCGGTCAGACGGTGACTGCGGAACGCTACAGCCGAAAACTGAACAAAGTGAGCGAAGAACTTGATCGGAAAAGGCCATTTACTGGACAAGGAAGCAGGCAAATCATACTGCTGCATGACAATGCTCTACCTCACGTTGCTCGCGCGACTCAGAAGACCCTTTTAAACTTGGGATGGGAAGTTCTCCCGCACGTGGCATATTCACCAGACTTGGCCCCATCCGACTATCCCTTGTTCCGGTCCATGAAGCACGCCTTAGTGGATAATAAACAGTTTAAAACGCTAGACGATGTGCGTAAATTCGTCGATGACTTTATGGCCTCGAAACCTGCAAGTTTCTTTTGCGACGGCATTCGAATGTTACCTGAGAGATGGCGCAAGATCATAGAAAACGATGGACAATATTTCCAAGATTAAGTTCGTTGTTCTCTATTTTTTTATATTAAATAAATTTACTGAAAAATCTGTAAAAATTAAATCACACACCTAATAGTTATTTTGCCTCAGAACCCGACCAATTCGTACAAAAAAATGGCCTCTACTTTTATTAATTGTGAAGACAGTAATCATAGAGACAGTCAATTTTTAACCCAATTCGCCGGGAAACATATTGGTGCTCCAGTATGCAATAGTAAGTTTCTCGAAAATTTTATGGTATATATGAGAAAATTTATCGCGCTGGCAGAGAAATTTTTCGGTGCCCCATCTGAATTTTTAACGATCCGATCAGACCTTCTGCAAATTTTCGGATCCTCTGCCAACGTCATGCACAGGAACACAGACAACCCAGATCACTTCTAGTTGATGTGTGTGACCAGTTGATTTACTCCCTCGTCTATTAGATCTTGTTGTTTGAAACAGTTTTATTGTGGTTTCATAAGTGTTCTAATTATGGAAACTATCGGAAAATCTGGTAAGTACTCTTTATTTATTCTCTACTTGTATAACTGTGAAGATATGCGGCAATCGCCGCGTACCGCGGATTTACCACGAAGGGGGGAGATTTCGTTTGTTGGGAAGCATATAAATCTGAAATATCACTGCAATGCTAAATCCTCTGCAATAGGCTATCTTCCTCTCTTTCACTTCATTTTTTAATCATTGATTTAGAATTTTCAAACACGGCGAGAAATGTTCAGTAAAAATTACAGAACTCACAATTCGCTCACCGATTACGGAATCGACTGTGAAAATTTAAGTGACGGTATCGTAATTTTTCACAGGAGATTCAGATAAAAATTACGGAACGCTCTGGAAAAATTCCGTGACAGTTCCGTAAAATTCCCTACAACCACATTTCGCTCCGGAATTACGGAAAAGATACGTAATTTTTATTGAATATTTCTCTCCATGAAGTGCATGCCTGAAGCTACAATATCCTCTACCACGTCGATGACCTCCATAATTAAGAAAAAACATTTTTTTATGTGAAAAAATTGCCGCAGTGCAAAATTCTCATCAATGGAATACCTTATCGTTCTCCTCTTGTATTGGAATTTTTTCAAATTTCTAAGTTCATGTACACAGCCATAACTCGTGCCCGCGTTCATGACCCCAAAAATTAGGAATAATTCGAAAAGATCTTTTCCAGTTCAAAAATTGCAATAGCGAGAAATTCTCATTCATGTCATACTTTCTCGACCTCCTCTTTTTTCAAATTGGTTTGAAATTCTCAAGTGCATGCATATGGCGACTGCCCCTTTCCCCGCGTCAATGACCCCAAAAATTAGGTGAAAACATTTGGTTTTTTAGTTTAAAAAATGCCATAGCGTTAAATCCTCTATAGTTCACACGTTTTCCTAGGTAAATGTAGCTGGCGGGCAAAATTAATTTATTTCGCATTTAGTATTTTTTCAATGAAATGAAAATTTCGTATTATAGTACACCTTCATTCTGAGGATATCAACTTCTCTCAATGAGGTAACTACGTTCTTGAAGGAACCATCAGGTCTTGTAAAGAATTCAATCGTCACCAATTCTTAGCGTAACCCAGGACTTACGATAAGAACATGGTTGGTGAAGAGTCACAAAAATAAAATACAAAAAAAATGATCGATTACGTATACTCAAATTTAATAGATGGGCCTTTTTTGTTGGGGTACTGTTGACCACCAAGCGATTTGTAATCATGCTCTGCATTCAAAGTTTAATTATGTTTATATGTCCTCGCTAGCTTGTTTTGCCCGTTTTTACCCAATTTCTGGGTTTGATCATCTTACAATTTTTGTTTCAGTCAGGCTACACCACTAGTGGTTCACGTCCTGGTTGTGGAAAGCATGTTTCTAATCGTTGGAGGCCCACATTCTTTCTAATTAATAGTATCATCAATCAGCGATTTCCACCACTTTTCTTCTTGAATGAAAATTTATTGTATAACCAAAAAAAGGCAAGTGATGAGAATAAACTGAAAATAATAAATAAACGTTCCATTTTTCTATAATCTCTTTTATCCCTTGATCACTAGTTAATCATGATAGCAATATAATGAAAATATGAAATCAAAACAAAATTTGAAAAGTAAGTAACATATTCTCTATTGCGTAGCATCAAAATTTTTACTGTGCAGTATGGGAATGTTTCTGGCGCTACGGAATTGAACTCATTTTACGGGATGGCATAATAATTTTTCTCTGAATTCCTCCAGAAAAGTTTGTTTTTATTTCCTCCGTGTATCTTTTTAATGGAATAACATCCAGTATACTCCTTTGTGGAACAGAAGTCTGGAGGTTACGGAACCTACAGCAAAGTGATTTTATTCATTGTAGTTTCTTAAGAAAAATTCTCTCTGCTCTCTTGAATTGTCCTAATTACGCAATCAAACTCAAAACATATGCCACCCCTGGTTTGTATCTTGTAGTAATGACCCTGTTAAGAAGCTCTATCCTCTCAGCGTCAGCATATCAATAATGAATTTTCTTCATTCAATCTGCAGTCTGTAAACTGTATCAGGCAAATGTACGATCAAAGATAAGAAATTTAACTCACACTTGGGTGCAACCGAGCGAAGTGACACGGAAGTATGTTTTCACTGTTCCCTTCAACTTTAATCTTCTCTTCAACTTAATGAGAGAATTCAGGTTTATTGGGTATGTCTCTTTCTTTAGACGTTATGAAAACCGTCGCTCAGTGTCGCTTGATTGCCCATATCCAGCCGAGAATTTCCAACAATACAGTTGCCATGAAGTTCAACAGCGATCTTTTCTGTCCCATTTGTTTCTTCTAACATAGCAACAATCTGGCACATTTATTTGCTTGGTGCATTCCGCCTGAGAATAAAAGGGAATTGGTCATCGAAAAAGTTAAGTTAGTTGTTACAAACAGCTGTAATTCATTGCTTTTGGATCTCCAATTTGAAGAAAGGAGCTTTCCCTTTGTTTAATTTTCTTACTCGCATCAACAATTAACTAAATCAATCCTCCAGGTAACTGTTTCCACAGAGTTTTTTCTCATCTTATTCCATCTATAGTTTATCAAACTCTCTTGTCCAGTATTTACCAGCTTTATTTTCTTAGTTACCTGGCTGTCCTCTGACCATTTTTTTTCATCACTCTGTTCGTTAGTGATGCTGCGAGATATTTCACGAGACATCACGAGACAATACTTTGGAGGGATTGTCTCGGTCTCAGTGAACACGGAAATTTTTGGTCTCGTTTCAGTCTTAAAATGCGCAGTATCAACTCCTCTCGTGATGACTTCGGGTCAATTTATCTAATCTCGGTTTCCAGTTTTTCGTGTTTTATCTGTAGAAAACCGAGGTGAGACAAACCGAGAAAAAACCCGAGATTTTACATTAAAAACCCGAGTGCAAATTTCACTCAGTTTACTGGGGTCTAGATCAGTTTTAGGTCCAATACTGGTTAAAATTTATTGATTAGACTTTCGGATCAGGATCTGATGAGATTCTGAATGGAGTATCTGGATCCAATGTGGCGGAGTGAATTGTGATCCTATTCTGATCAATCAAATTTTGACTAGATCCGTATCGGATCCGATACTGTTCAGAAAGATCGAATTTTCGAATTTCGACCGGGCATGGATTCAAACAAGCGTTACATTTTTTATCCAAAACTGATCAAAGTTAGTTTTTACTGGTCAGTCTCTTATTCTATCCTGATTTGGATTTCCACTCTGGGAAACACGAAAAACCTGAGACTTGAAGTGAGATCAATTAACTTGGAGCTATCACAAGAGGAGTCGATACTGCGTATTTCGAGACTGCGACGAAACCAAAGGTTTCCGTGCTCATTAAAACCGAGATCATCTCTCCAAAGTATTGTCTAGTGAAGTCTCTCGCGGCATCACTAGCTCGGGCAGTGTAGAGTGAATTCGGCAACGTTAAATCCTAAATAACATGGCGTCACATTCCAGCGAAGGTGACCAAGTTACTGGGTCGCGTAAGGTGACCATACTAGGGTTCAGTTCTGGTAAAATCTCAACATCCCTAACTTTTTTAACTCATCACCTCATTTTCCATAGTGCGCAATTGAATTAGGATGCCTGGGATGTTCGTTATACGATGAGGGTCATCGTCAGTTCACATTTGTGCCCCGTGCGAGCCCTTTCGTATAACGACAACGAGCCATTTGCAGTACCCCCCCCCCCCCCCCCCCCCCCCCNCCCCCCCACCGATTAGAGCCAATCAGAGAGCACACCGTTGCATAATCCCGCTTCAGTTCGATATACACTGGGCTTCCACATATATATGGACGAGTGGGTGGGCTTGTTGGTGACCGTTAGCCCATACTACTGTATTGACATGGCCACGGCAACCGCCCAAGGGTCACCCCAAGTTTCCTGCGTCTCTCCCCCTCCCCATTCTCCGCACAGCCCTCTCTCTCGCCCTCTTGCCGTTCAGTCCTTCGCTATATAGATGTACCTATAACAGCCACCCGTGCGAATGCCTGATCGCTTTCCTATTACGCGAATCGTATTAGCCACGAGACGTTGCATGTTGTCGACCTAAGATATTGCCTGATGAAGTGGGGGGGGGGGGGG
>NW_021680467.1:261523-285466 GCF_001412515.2 Diachasma alloeum | reverse complement strand
GGGGGGGGGGGGGGGGGGGGCCAGATCTTCCGTCGAGGCTTTAATCCCCCTATCCCCTACTTGCCTCAACGACATACCTATTACTCGGATAGATTTCGTGAGGTAACTTATTAACCTATCAAATATCAATTTTCCTGAACATATTTGTGGCAGGCCGCTTGGGCTCAATTCTTTGTTATTTATTACAAAATAAATGTGCGTTTGATTTTATCATATTGGAAAGTCGAAAGTACTGACCTGCAGAGTACACAGAAAAAATTCATAATTACGCTTGAATTTGAGTGATCATGCTGCGTATTGGCCTCCCTGTTTTTGCTTCCGAAGGGAAGCATTGTTTTTGTTCGATTTTTCGATTCTCTAATTTTGGTTGCAAATGGTCTATAACGTCATGAAACGTAAAGAAATGATGTTTTTAGGGGGGTGTCTGTATGTATGTGTGTGCAGATTCGGGTTTTTGGTGATTCAATTTTAGAAAATTCAACATAAATACGGTGAAATTTGGAGCTAAAAATTTAAAATTCCGGCTCATGATAGCTATGAATTTGGTGCTTCATTTCAGCTCGATCGGTCAAGTAGTTCCTGAGATATAATCACTTGTTTAAATTTCGTTTTTCCGCAATATCTCGCCAACTGCACCGATTTCAATTTTTTTTTCGAACTACTCGTCTCGATGGCCTCTATCTAGATCACTCATATCATATACCGATTTGTGCAAATTTGGAGATATTGCCGTTTATCTGTTTTTTCATAAAAAAACCTTGTACGCACGATAAGTCAATGAAAAAACGAGCTAGCGACTTGAAATTCGGTATGCTGCTAGCTTTTGTAACATAGACGGTTCGTATTTTCGATGAGGTCAATCGGTCGAGCGGTTCGCGAGATATTAAATTTTTTGTGAAAATCTATGCTGTCAAATATCTCGTCAACTATCTGACCGATTACAAATTTTCTTTTTTCAAAATATCCGTCTCGATCGCTACTATCTAGATCATTGAAAATATATATATCCGTCCATACCAACTTTTGGAGATATTCTCGTTTTTCTTTTTTTTTTGTTTTCTCATTCTTGTGCGGTTGATAACTTGTGACGGAAAAACGATATTAAGTTTGAATATGGTATATATATCTCTCTCATAATACCAAAGGTCCGTACTTTAAATGGACGCCATCGGCGTAATGGTGCGAGACAGATTAATTTTTTGTATATATCCATTTCAGTAAAAGGTAAAATATTTTTTTTTCCGTACTGCTTCCCACGATTTCTCGTCTGGGTTTGGTATATTGGTATAGCATACTTTCCAAACTTGAAAAATTGAAAATCACTACGGAAAAATATTTTCCGGGCTGCCGTTATGTTTTTTTTACTCGCGCGGTTGGTCTGCCTCGCCTTTGGATCAGCTCAATAACTCCATATAAACGACGTAGAATAGCACTATGGAATACCATCTGGAATGTGGATGACTTTTGTAAATTTGAATAGGAAGTAACGTCATCATCAGAAATTACTACGTTTTGGGCAATACAGATAAAATCACAAGAAACTATTGAATCAGAATAGAACAACAGACTTTTATTGACAAGGGAAGTGAGAAAATGAAAGGATTCTCTACGTGGAAATTGACAATAAAAGATTGTTGATTCAATATTGGATTTCGTTGGTGAATGTCATTGAATGGTGATGAATGAAATGGTCCTTTATATTTCCATGTACTTCCCTTCGGAAGCTTATTACCAATGAAATTGGTAGGAAAAAAAAGGAGAAATGTATAATAAGAAAAAAAAAGTAATGGTCATTTGCCTTCTGTCGGATAGGAGTTATACCCCTGCTTGTTTTACTGGAACTTTACAAGAAGTAGCTATAATTTTAATAAAAAATATCATATTTTTACGAAATTTTGCCTTCAAATATTTGGATATTAAAAATTTTGAAATTTATGTGTAGTCAGCATTCAAGCAGAAAATAAAGTAGTAAAGATTACTATGTCGGAATCCGCACATAGACCGACGTCGGTGGCCGAGTGGATTAAACGCAAGTTTAGTGTGCGAAAAGTTGTGAGTTCGATTCCCCGTGGAACCGAATTTTTCAACGGAAGGCTCCGGCGAGCGGGAGGTTGCTAATAGAGGAACCGCCTGTACTGGCATGGGTTTTCTGTGGTTTCCCCATGCAACTTCTATGTTCTATAGGAGTGCGAATGCGGTACAGTGTAGAATCCACAGGCGTATGCATAGGATTGGATAGAGTGCCGAATGGGATCCAAAAAGGGAGTCGGAGGCCGTAAAAAAAAAATCCGCACATAGGAAACGTTACCAAAGTTTTGTAAGTATTACTATGGACATGATAATGGCTACCCTGGAACATCGTAATGGTTACTGTGGGGCATAGTACGCTCCTGAATGATAATAGGTACTATGGACAGGAATAGTTACTATACATAGTAGAGCTTACTATCTTAACATAGTAAAGCTCCCTATGTTACGTAAAATTTCTTATAACACATAATGAAATTATTCTAAATATTTAATCACCATCAAGGAATGAAACATGATTAGATCAATGTTATACCCAGAAATATCATTAATTCAAGAACGAGAATTTTCTTTTTGTAAGAACCATCCAATAGAGAAACTATGTTTTTCAGTGAAATAATGGATTTATTCAACCCCTAATAACGCCCATTAAAACCAAGATTATATATCTTTTATTAAAACAAACAGGAACAATATTTTGATGAAGAAATGCACGATAAGGTGCGAGAAAATTTGTTCGACAGATGAGGTTAAGTGGATCGTTCGATTTGTCAATGCGTCAGTACCCGAACACCAATTTTTCTACAATTTCACGAGTTTCGTTCCCCATTTTTGCATTTCAATCACTGAATCGACCCATTTCTTCACCGTAGATAATGATTTTATTTAGTTGTTTCCGACATTTTCCGGTTGACACGCTACACTGACCAACGTCTCTAACCGACTCGGTCAAGAGATGACGCCTGAAGGTGTCGTGTCAGTGCAGTCCATCACAAAATCAAAATGATAAAAAGATTCCTATTTTAAATCTGAAAAATTGAGCTTGGATCGAACAGATTATAGTTTTCTGTTTCTACCATAATTTAATTGAGAGTAAAAAAGGGAGAAAAGCTGTATAAAAATTTAGAAATAAGTCATAATTAGTAGTAGGGGAGACCGGGGCAAAGCGGGGTAGCTAAGACAAAGAAGTGAGTGTCAGAGCTTCTATCATACTTTTATTCCTTTTTAGCAATCCCTATTGACATTCTAAAATTATCAAACGTCTCAAACGTATTGCAGTTAGGGGCACAGTGGGGTAGTGTTCAAAAACTTTAAAGTAATTATAAATGTTGTTTCTTTGTTTTTCACCTTCGAATCGCCAAAAAACGACAGAAAAACTCTGAAATCGGTAGAGAAGGTCCCAATGAATCGATTTTTTAATTTGGGGCGCGATAAGGTGCGCATAAGAGAATTGTTTTTCTTCAATTCCATGTTTATCAACAGAAGAGTATATTATAAAGATTTTCTATACGTTTTTTGAAATTTTCGTTATTCGTTAAATTAATTTTGTTTTTCAAATTCATTATTGATTTTTTCCTAAAATGCCATTTTTTTCTAGAAATTTAAATTTCCTAATTTATTGACTAGATTTGTCTTGTTCATCTCAATTTTACGAAGGGAAATCCTAATACTTCCAATTGATTGTTTTTATTCTCTTGCTTCAGTAACAAAGTCACGTTTATATCAGTAAACAGAGAGTATGTACACTGATAGGAAAGGTGGAACGATTCAGTTGCACCAAACGAGGCTCCTTAACTGTTACCGCGATTCGTTAATAGTTAACGAATCGTGGTAAAGTTAAAAAGTCTCGTTTGGTTCGACTAAACCGTTCTATCAGTGTACAGCAAGTGGAATTCCATTCTTCTCATTTTTCATTTTTTCCACCGTTATCGACCGTGGGGGGATGGATTTAGCAATTTCATTCGATTATTCAAGTCTAGATCATTGTGAGAACTCAGTTTTAATTAAAATACCCAATATGGCAGCTCATCCCGGTGTTTGAAAGAATTTCCAGAGTTCTTCCATTTTTTTAAAATTTTCCTTAGTATTATTCGAATTTTTTGGGCTTTTGTTCACTTTTTTATGGATCCCTGATCGACCCCTCGTCAACCCTTTGAATTTCTCAATTTTTGCCTTTTTTTTTTATGTACCCCACTATGCCCTGGCCACCCTGCTTTGCCCCGGTCGCCCCTAATATGCGTTCAGCTACTCTCTCGGGTACTCCTACCTTGACGGTATTCCATGAAAAAAAAGTTCCCCCTGAATTTTCAAGGCATGAAAAATACTTCAATAAGCCCCACAAATACCAACCCTTGATTATGCACAATGAAGAGTCAAAATGAAACCACTTTTTTTCTCCCCCACTGAAAGCTTCATGAATTCACAGTAACATGACCATCGAAATCCACTCCCACCCTCCTCTCCCTGATAAACGACATAGCCGTGTTATGTTTGGATCACCATTTAATCTTCCATTTTAAGCCTTTAGAATAATCTCGGGTTATACCAGGAATTTAAATTGTTGTGAATTGAAATTGCCGCGAAACTACCAACAATGTTACATTGTAATCGCGCCCGTCCCCCATATCATCCTCCTCCTCCTTCATGTTTTTCCCACGCACAGTGTTTTTATCTCGACCTAACGCGTTTGCCTCTATACGTCGAACGCCAATAATCGTTTCAACAACGCTTCGACTATAATGCTATGATCGCATTTCGTTACAGTCGAATGCATTCCACAGCATTTCCCAGTCCGATACTGAGTGAGACACAACTATTACCATCCATCCCAACTCATCCCCCACCACTCCGTCATACTATTCCAAACCGCTGACATTTTATCCTCTCGAATTTTGGTTAAATAACGGCTGGAACATGAGGTATTTTTTCCAACCATATAATGGAGAGGGAAATTCCATTAAAAGCGCATTTGTAAAATCCTCTTCAGAGTGTAGGTGCGATGGAACATGACTGGTTTTCCAAAAAGGTGAGAGAGATGGCGAAGAGTCAGAAATGAAAGGGGAGGGGCAGTTGTCCATACGCACGTGCGTGAAAATCTGAACTCCTGGTACCTCTGGACCCTGGGATTTTCATGGGCAACCGGAATTTCCATGACCAAAATTCCACCAATGAAATAGACAAAGAGGGAAAATACATACAAGAGAGTGGTGGTGGATAGTGAGCACGATCAGGCGGGGTAATGTCAATTATCGGATTCAATATCTCTGCTCTCGGTAAGCCAGTACAAATACCCCTATGGTACGGTAATAACAACATAGGTGCATTGCGAATCCGATCTCCCTGGCTCCAATCCTATCTAGCGATGGATGGCTGCCGTTGCCGCTGCTTGATTCACTAGGCCCTCCCTTTTCCCTCTGTATATGGCTCATCCCTGTGGCATTATATTCCAACTCTCGCATGTGCGATATATATCGCTATTTTCCCCGAATTTCTCCCTTGCACACTGGCTTGCAATACAAATGGGATGTTTCTGTCCTTTGCACTATCGTGGAGCTTCGCCCAACGGCGGAATGGTCCTGGCAACCGGAATATTTCTGTATGCATAACGCCAGGCGTATTTGGATATAGAATTGGCCGAGGAATTGATTCTCTGCTGGATAGGACACGTTATCACAATGTCAGATTGTTTTGATGATATGGAAAATCTATTTTTTTTTTTTAATTTTTGTGCGTTTTCATGAATACGAAATTTTAGACAGAAAAAAAAGTTTCTAGGGCCCAGTTTGTTATAGAGCGTTGGACTACGAGAACCAAATCGGTTACTTGATTTCAGAAGAAAAATTCCCCAAATTCAGTATAAAAACCTGCTCACTGAAATTAAAAATCTTTGCGTTTTTAAACTCAGAACCTTTGAAAGGAATAACTATCTGGAATTATTAAACAGCATTAACCTTTACACCAAACCCCTCCGAAAACGCAAGTTCACCGCACCCCGCGGTCTATTTGACCGCTATTCGGTCTGGATCGCATTTCCCATTTGTTTGAGCGAATGAATCAATAGTTTTTGTAACTGAAGGTTCAAATGAGGGCTGAAACGAAGAACGGTTAAACATGAAAATTTTGGAGGAAATTAATTAGATAATAGGAAATCAACAAACCAATAATGTGACTAATTGTGGCTATTCGATTACCTCACAAAAATTTTCATTTCCCGAGGCATTTTTATACTGACGATAAAACATTTTTATGTTTACAGAGCTGTGGTTGAGGTATTATTGGCATCTGGGGTGGACGTCAACACGCGAACCTCAGCAGGCACTGCCATGCATGAAGCAGCCCTCTGTGGTAAAATGGAAGTAGTGAGGGCACTTTTGGATCGCGGGGTGGACCTTGGCATTCGGGATTCGAGGCATAACACCGTTTTGGATTTACTAGGACAGTTTCCACCTCATGTTACGCACGATATCACCGCAGTGATAAAACGTAAGTGCTCTCGATCATAAAATTGAAAGACACCAAGATTTTACTTCAGCCGTTATCTTTTTACTATTTAATTTCATTTTCCTCCAGGTCATCGATCGTCTTCCG
Organism: Diachasma alloeum; assembly: GCF_001412515.2. NCBI lineage: Eukaryota > Metazoa > Arthropoda > Insecta > Hymenoptera > Braconidae > Diachasma > Diachasma alloeum. The sequence goes on along the minus strand of NW_021680467.1, from coordinate 278,851 downwards.
GAGTGGAGAGCGATGCAGACAGTGAGAATCTCCCACCAATTCCAGTCCAGGGCAATGACTCTCTGGGTAGCCCCTATGAGAATGTTCGTCCTGGCGATGATTTATCCCCTGGGGAAGGATCGTCACCCACACAATGGCAATTTTACCACAAACCTCGGGATGAGGATCGCCGAGTTTCCGGTACATCTGTCATGTCTTTGTAAGTTTTGGAAACTTTCAGATCTTTGATATTATACTTGTAATAATTTAAACAATACGAACCTTCACACTGAGAAAATATGGACTTTGCGGAAGAAAAGAATTTCATAACTTTTTTTTCTACTCCTACCTACCTTATCATTGATAATTCACTTTCACTTTTGTCCATCAATAATTCATTTCCTTGACCAACGTAATTTATCCATTTTTTACTGAAACACATTTCTCATTTTATTTTTCGCTACTATATTATCGTTAATTTTTATTAGTTTCTGGTATACCATATTAACTATATCTGCAATAATACGTCATGTCCTGACTAAAGGCCTTCAGCCTGTTACAGGTTTACTTTTGACCATGTGAAACATGTTAAAAACGAAAATGAACACTTTCTCGGGTTTTCAATCTCGCAAAACTTCAAATCATTTTGCTTTCGAATGGAAGCATTGCAATCGTTCGATTTTTACATTTTCTAATTCTGCTTGGAAATGATGCAGAATGGTCTGAAACGTAAAAATACGAAGTTTGGGGACCATGTCCGTGCGGGACACTGTCCAGTCGGTGGTCATTTTTTCGTAAATTTGATAATTAAACGGGAAAAATCATTCCAAAAGGTTTGAAATTTTTTCAGTTAATTGGTATAACTTGAGACTAACTCCATGCCAAACTTCAGCTTTTTCCGTCCATTAGTTTTTGAGCAATAGCCATTTGTTTTTTAATCTTTTCTCGCAAATATCTCGGAGAATACCCAACCGAATTCAATAATTTTTTTTCAAAGTATTCGGCATGATGTCCTGTATCTAAATCAATCAAAACATATATACCCGTTCATACAAAGCTTTTGAGATATTTGGATTTTTCTGTTTTTGACTTGAAATCCTTGTTCGCGCTCTAACTTGAGTAACAATTCAGATATCGACTTGAAATTTGGCATGAAGCTGTCTCTTATCATCACAAGGACTGTTATGGAAGATGGGCTCAATCGGTCAATTAGTTTTAGAGATATTCAACTTTGTAATGTGAACCTAATGTTTTGAATATCTCAATAACGAGTCAACCGATCTCAATGATTTTCTATTCAAAATATTCGGATTGATGTCCTCTATCTCAATCAATCAAAATATACATACCCGTTCATACAAAGTTTTTGAGATATTTAGATTTTTGTTTTTGCCTTGAAATCCTTGTTCGCGCTCTAACTTGAGTAAAAATCGAGACATCGACTTGAAATTTGGCACGAAGCTCCCGCTTAACATTGCAACAGTTTGTATTGAAGATGGACTCAAGCAGATTATTTGGTTCGAAGATATTCAACTTTGTATGTGAACTTCATTTCTTCAATATCTCAATAACGAGTATTCCAGTCTCACAATCGTACTATTTCCTTTTATTTAAGTTCAACTAGATTAGAGCTTACTTCATTCATGCTTATTCTAAAATATTATGGATTAAATTTTCTTTTTCTCCCATCAGTTCCCCTCCGATTCAATTCCAATTGTTTCTTTCAATCCCACTTCTCCACAGTCTTCCAGTTGTCCAGGTCCATATACATGCCATACGTAATTCTTTTTCTCTGGTTCGATATATCTTCCTGATCTCCAATTTTCATTCCTCGTTTCCCTTTTCAGCACTGCATCGCGGATATACATTAACTGTGAATTCAATCATATATGTATATAATATGGCCGAAATCGGGAGTTGTCTGGCGACAGATTACATTTGTTGTTCAATTTTTAAGATGTTTCTCAATAAAATGAGGAATTAAATTTAAAATTTCATAACTGTAATAACCAGCTATTGTTGAATATTAAAAACTTATCCATAAAACGCATCCATTCGGAAGCCCGCAATCAATATATTGATGGCGAGAAAAGAATAGACGCCCTACTGAGTAGAATATGTACAGCCGCATGGCTGCAGTCGCCTACTTATTTTCAAATGATTTCATCACTCCTTAGTAATTTTTTTTCAATTTGTACTACAAAATCATCGTAAAATAGGATACCTCACGTACGCCATAAGATATAAATTATCTTTGAGAATCGATAGTTTAAAAACAATTCGCTTATCTCAACAAAGTCTTATCTACCAAGCAGTACATTCTTTTCTCAGTGAAATGACTCAATACAGAACGTCCACATTCATAAATAAACAATTACCATCATACACCTAAATTCCTTAATTCTCCCTTAAGATTGCATAACAATGACAAACCATCCTCATATATCACTCTTATTACAATAATAAGAACACCCGTAGTATTTACAATTCCGAGTTTCGCGAGAATGTAATTAAGGACAATGCAATTAAATTACGTAAGAATCACTTGCAACGAATGCATCAAGGGAAATCATAACAATCTCAACAACAACAGTACCAAATCCCCACCCATCTCATTTCCATTTTTCTCGGTTGATGCAGTGTACCACGCTTACTGAACATACTCAGAAAATTGGAGCAGACAAAAAAAGAATAACCAAGAAAATAAAACAGTGCATTTCTTCACAAAAGCCTACAACCATCTTCGAGCAAAATCTCCTTTGTCGTTTTTTTCCTTGTATTTCTTTCTTTTTTAACTACAAATTCTGACCGGGTTGTGAGGGTGATATTTTGCGGGTTGCAACACGTCGATAAAGACGCCCTGAAATCCCGGACGTTTCGCGTTTAAAACAGGAGATGTGGGCAAACAAAAGCACAGATGTAGACTGAGCACACGACTATAGTAGATGAAGAGGGGTGCGAGGGAGATGGAAATATCAAAATGAGAGAAGGTGAATGCTGGAAGGTGCAGGAATAACTGTGTGGCATAACGCTTCTCTGGATTGGGCGACTGGGTTCAAAAAGGGAGGGGGGGGGCAGAAGGCGGAAGGGTAACCCCAGTGATTGAAGAGGGGAAGGGGCGGGTGGGGGGTGAAAAGGTGGTGTAGCTCCAGCGCGTTAAGCACCGCTTGGCTTGGTTTAATTTTCCTGATGTAGGCAGGGCGATGGTTGAAGTCCGTGGCTGTTCGCCTCGGGGTCACCCTTTGCATTGGTAGAAACTGGGGGCTCTCTCGATTTGCCACTGCTTGAAACCTCACTGGCCAGAGAGAGCCTGAAAGCTTCTCTTATACCCCCTCTATCCCCATGTTACCATTGAATGTTTGACGTTGGTGCCCGGGTACCACCGCCTCGAGATTAATCCATCATGTTAAACAATGTAAATGTTAGCCTTGTCTCAGCATAAAACTCATAACCCTTCTCCCAAAGAGTATTTTTTTTTCTGATTCTGTGGGATTCATTAAAAATTTGTAGATGTAGTGGTTCGGGTGAGACTTATTGTAATAAAAAAAATTTGTGAGTAGCTCTGAGTAATTGCGAGTAATTCTACGTAATGGAGAAAATGTTCAGGCATTTCAGTGATGACCAACTGGATGCCAAAGGAGTTGGGCAGATGAATGATGACTACTCTGATCCAAGTTCGCTGTTTGATAGTGTTCTATTATCAATGTCAGATACAATGACCTCAATTAATACATTCACAAGCTCCGATCGGACACCCGATGAAAGACAGTTTAACACATCTACCCACACAACACCCGTATCACCTGGTGACACACTACGGTATGAACACATAGATAGAAGAAGTGCTTCTTCATTGTTACAGATCATCGCCAGATTTTTGTTCATTTCGATTTAGCTGTTTGAGTCTTGAAGTCTGCCTTTTTTAGCATTCGATGTGGATTAGGGCGCTTGTTTGATGACACATAGAGATACTCATTGCTAATATCATTTCTGTGAAACGTTCCATTGAATTTTGATCACGCCTTTGAGATAATTTATTTAGTCGATGGATCAGCTGATAATAATCGCCAATATGTGGTTCTTCAGGGGCTCTGACAGCGGTCTCTATCAAACACCACCGGTACCTCGTTGCACAGAGGGCAGTCATGTCTCGGAGGATCTGTCCTTGACATTGACCCACGGACTGAGTGGAAGGGAGTCGGACCAATTGAGTGTCTCTTCCTCATCGAGCATCGGTGGATTTAGCCGAAGGGACAGGCGTTGTTTGCCGAGTGATTCTTGTACCCCTGGGATATACTTGTCAATGGCACCTTTGTCGAGCTCTCTTCATAGTCCTGCTTCTAATAGTAAAGTCTCTGTAAGTATTTTTGTTATTCAGTATTTAGAATATCAAGTCATCATTTTTTGGCCATTTATCTTGCTATCATTTTTAAATGGCGTTGGAGCTACAATGGTGGTGAAGTGTGTGAAACAAATCAAATCCAAGATAGAAGCTTACTACTAGGTGATAATGTACGACAAGAATACATTAGCCCTTTGCGTTTTTGTAAAAAAAATCAGTTGTTGAAGATAAACATCTTCTGATAATGCTTTTTCACATTGCTCTGTCAAATTAAACCTCTTTACCATTCGGCAAGAACATGAATTTTCCATCTTCGATCAATTTTACGAGAGAGTGATTTTTTTTTTCAGCCAATTCCACCGAAAAAGCCGCCCCGAAGAAACCTATCAGTATCTCCCACTCACCTTCAAACCCAGATGTCATTGTCTGCTGACTGTTCACTGGGTCCAAGCAACTACGAATATTTATTCTTGGCGAGAAGTGGGGCCAGAAGTCACATAGACCTGGAGACCCTTCAGTCTCGTAGGGACCACTTACATCACGTAACAAGAAGTGTAGACCAATACGTGGACATGAAAGCTCGTCACAGTGAGGGTAGCAGGCGACCAGAGGTCGAACCAGTGGCGGTGACAGCGGTCTACGGGGATAAGCTCATCAAACTACAAAATCCACGACGAAAACTCCGCAGACATGCTGAACGAGCTTATGAGAATTACGACTTCGAGAGTAGTCCAGGTGTTGACGTATCCCCGTGCAGTGAGAGTGCAGTTTCCCATGACCAGACGTTCGTATCAAACGCATTTCTGACGCTAAAATCATCACAGGAGAGTTTGTTGGATGATAAACGCGAAGGAGATGCCCAATTGCTCATAGAAGCCACTGACAAAAGATTGAAGCGAGTCCAGATGCTAATTCCGACAAGTCCAACCCATTATATTCAACCACCGACTCCAGACCATCCACCTCCGTCCGCGTTGCAGGCTGAGAAATCAATTCACGAACGAATTCGTCCATTGAGTCAAGTGAGTAATGTAACACCTTCAAGTACGTCAAATTATTTGACAAAGGGGGAGATTCTCACATCTTTTGAGGAATTTTTATCTACCCTCTCAGTGTCATACATGTCGTATGATGCAAAGAAATGCCTTGCGATGCGTAAAACGTCAAATGGCGCTCAATTCCTCCCGGCCGGATGACTCTCGAGTTTGGCGCACATGTACCCTTCAACAGTGCACCGAATCTCACTATCAGACCGGTGGAAACTGCCGTCATCTGGTAGGAAAAGTACTGAAGTCTTTTTGGAGACCTTGGTGCATGGTCTGACCTATAAAATGCGAGGATTTTTTTCAAACGAACGTGAATTTTTATGAATCAATTACAAATAGCAATGAATCATCTATCTTTTAATGATCCCACCATCAAACATCATGTTGGAAGAATGAAAAACAAAGTAAAAAACCAAATTTGACTGAAGTTGGACAGCAGATAAGCAGCAGTTGGTAGAACGGAGCTTCGCATTTAATATACAAGCATCGTGTTTGATCTGTGATGCGATTTACAAGGAGGTTCATCCTCCCCCTCAAGCTACCACCCACTTCTTCTTGAAACCCGGTTGGATTCACCCGTTTGCCGTGTCACCCTGTGATCGTTCTGGTGTGTTCAACCCATATATAACCCCATCCCACTCCCAAACACTCAAGCCAACGTCTTCTCTACATTTCTCATCGCTCCTCATGGATATATCCTAAAAGGGGCATCACTGACTCCTCTGAATATCCATAACACACATCCCCTTGAAATCAGACTGCCGTATATCCTTGTCTCGTTATATAGAAACCCCCACTGTGCCCTTTCCCTTTTCCCCTTTCATACGTGCATTCCCGCAATCCTGCTCTTTCGTGTTGAGCCTTCGACACGCTTCACGAAATATTGCACAGTGAATATAACCTCGTCCCCGGTCCTCTCCTCTGTCAGGAAAGTAACTGCCATATTCGCCTTCCTTGGCTTTCCACCTTATTCCCCTTCAACGGAGGGCCTATTTCATCTTTCTGTGTTTGAGGGTGTATATGTGACATCGAATATGTTTGATGCTCACCAAATGCTTCAACGGGGGTTATCCTTAAGGACGTGTGTACCATTTCCACATAACGTGAAATGATCATCGATGTGTTTGCATCTTCTGTTGATGGTTCTGTTTGAAGATGATGGGTGTGTTGGTTCATGAGTTGAGGAGGGCTTGAGAAAACTCTTGATGTACGCGATGAGATTTGAGATGGGATCGTCGAGATTGGGTGGGTGGGGAGGCGGATTACTTTCGGGATTGTAAGTATTTTGATTTTTCGGTTTTATAGAAGATCGATCATTTGGAATTAGATGTTGACTGGCGTGTTTATACCACTGTGTCCGATAAACCGAGTTTTTGACCTTTACATCGAACTGTCAGTCTGTGAGACCGCTATCAACACTTTCACGGTATAACTGTTGATAAATGTTAGAAACAAATTTCAACCTTTCAGTAGCTTTCCATTTCATCGGCTCCAATCGATACAAAACGTTTTTAATTTTTTTTCCACCACGATAAATCCATCAAACCATTTCTTTCAATTTATTCACTGAGAGAATTGATGAAAAATAATAATTACCACCAATTACTCATAATGAATGCCATATCTTTGTTAGTTCGATAATCGAGGATTAACAGGCGAGATTTATATGAAAACATGCTCATAACAAATATTTGTGAAAAAAAAATGAAATTAAATACACTCATACGTTTTGCTTCTTCTGTTCAACTCTTCCCTGTTTGACCCTTTTATCGGTAAACCGTTCCTGGTTTGACCTTTCCCCATTTTAGCCCTCATTTGAACCTTCAGTTAAAAAAGTATTGATTCTTTCGCTCAAACACACGGGAAATGCGATCCAGATGGAGTCACCGTCTGACAGACCGCGAGTGACGGTAAACGTGAGTTTTCATAGGGGTTCGATGTAAACGTTCAGCTCGGTTCGCAATGCAGTTTCCGGGCGACGCAATAATAGATTATGCACCAAGGGAAGAAAAGACATTCTAACCCGCGTGTAATTGCCGCCTGGGGGAAATTGAAGGTGCGTTTTATTAGGTGTGTGACTTAATTTTTACAGATTTTTCAGTAAATTTATTTAATATAAACAAATAGAGACCAACGAACTTAATCTTGGAAATATTGTCCATCGTTTTCTATGACCTTGCGCCATCTCTCAGGTAACATTCGAATCCCGTCCAGAAAGAAACTTGCAGGCTTCGAGGCGATAAAGTCATCGACGTATTTACGTATTATTTACGTATTCTCCACAAGAAGTCCTTTTTTTTGTTGCCGGGAAAGCAGTGAAAGGCAAGTGTTCATACGTTGACCTAGGTTGTATTCGGTCAACACATGTGGGACCCACCTTCCAAGTTTTTGGATTTTTCCCATTTGACGCAAACGCTTAGAAATAGCTGTTCGGGTGTCTCGTAACTGAGCTGCAAGCTCTTGTTGCGTTTGCGTTGGGACTTCATCTAGTAGAGTTTGCAATTCCGCATTTATAAACTTTCGAGGCTGTCCAGGACGCGGCTGGTTACTCAGATCAAAATCACCACTTCTAAAATGTTTGTACCAATAATGACGCGTTTCATAAGATATAACGTCAGCACCAAGAACACTACACATTGATTCCCGTGCTTCAGATGCATTTTTTCCTTGTTCGAATTCGTATAAAATGCAGTGCTGAATGTGCTGTTTATCAGTTGCCATCATAAACTCTGCTATTGTGAAAGGTTATATAACTTACATAGACTTGTCGTTCCGTGTTCTGTAACCTTTTGTCCGATCCTCCAACATCTTCAACTTATCCTTCTCTGGCCGCCCCTTTCGATTTCTAGTTCTTTTGATCAATTGCCTCTCAAGGTTTTCCTCAATCAAGATATGTACTGCCATACCGCCAAAAAATTACGTCTTCTTTCCAGAACGTCCACCTCAGCCTTACCTTAGCCATAACCTCCTCTCTTCACTACTTAGCGTCACTGCCATCGTTGCATGTTGATTCTTTCACGGCCGTTATGTGCCTCATATTTACTGCCCTTCAGTCTTCCATTTCATTCAAGATTTATGGAAATTTCACTCATTTTCGGGTCACACAAAAATCTCCCTTGTAGTCTCCTCCCGATATGCCTGTTATTCATTTTACCATTCATATAATAGTCACCTTCTTCCGTCTACCCTTTACCACAATCCTCCTCTGCTTCCCCTGCTCCCTCCAATTCATCTTACTTTCCTCAGGTGCCCCAGACGTCGGCCAAACCATGCTTCTGCCTCCATGGTACTGCCCAAATTCTTCATGTCACAAATTGCCTCGTGGCCACTCCATCCGTCCATCCAAACCTTGCTCAACTTCTCTTATTTCGAGTTGCCTCTGTTTTCCTTCCATTACTCTCAATTTCAATTTCTCATTTTTCGGAATTTAATTTACATCATCATCGCTACCTTTAATATCTTCCACTCTCTAACCCCTAGATATCCCACCTGCCTCCATCGTTCTTGCCCCTCTACAACCCCTCGCCTACACCTCAAAACACCATCTAACTAACCTCCAAATCGCCAGCCGCCAACGATCCATTGAAAAATCTCTCAAAAAATTATTTTCCCTTCCACTTTATTACCTCCCTCGTGAATAACACTACGAGGAGCCCCTTCGACAGCTTTCTTCCACTTTATTCCACTGAAAAAAAAAACATAATTTATTACCAAAACCGACGAAGCCTTCAGCCACTCTACCACCTCTCACGAGCGCCACCACCTTTCTGCGGGCTGCAAAATCATCTTCGCCAGAAAATTTTTTTTGCCTAATGACGAAATATACTATTTCCGTTATATCTGCACAGAAAGTTCGATTTTCCTCCCCAAATGACGAGAGGAAAGTGGCTTACTTCATTCCTCGCATTTCTACCGTTTTAGACGATCCTCGGAATAGCATAGCCCACCATCCTCCCTTTCATTTACAGAGGACAAAATCGAACTTAGCAGTGCAGTTATGACAGAATAGTACATTAACCCTCTAAGGTGAAAAGCGTAGTAAAGCGTAGTAGAATGCTCGAGTGAGGATACTGGTATTCTGCTTTGGCGGCCGTAGAGTGGGGATATTGAAATTCACCTAATAGGGTTAAGTCATCAGGCGCTAAAAATCTAAAATTATCTGACGAAGTTGACTTCATAATCCGAGCCGAAGGCGAGGATTATAATCACATGAATCAGATAACACTTTTATCGCCGTATGACATACAATATTTTATGTCATTGGGCCCGAAAACCGCGATGCTAACCACGCTTCGTTCGGTTAAATAGCAGTTTTTTTGGCCCAGTGACATAAAATGCGGTTTTAACCACGGGAGGTAAAAGAAAGGACCCTTACCGTCATCTTCGACACGGGTAGTAATTCCGCGCGTGAACACAAATCCTCTATTTTATCTCGCTAGGTTAGAAATCTACCATTTCTTTTAGAAAAATTAGGTTTCATTTGGTATCATTGAAATATCAACATTTCGCCGGTGGAAACCGTGGAAAGCTGTAACCTTAAATAAATTTCATGGAGAGAAAACATTTTTTGAAAATTTTCTATCAATACAATATAGTTTAAAAAGTGGTCAAAATCATGCAAGAAATTGAATATTTGCTTGAATTAATTCCTGATTGGAAATTATTTACGTTTAGCTGGGCGAACATTTGTGCCCAGGCAGGAATAACCGAGCCTCAACAACCGACCCACGCTTGGCTCAACCTCGACTTGCCGAGTGTTGGCAAACAAGCTTGCGCCATAATTTAGCCAATGGTTAAGCCAGTCTTCAACTAATGGCTTCATTGTTGGCCGTTCCTGGTCCACGCTCGATTAGTCCGTCTTCGGCCAAGCATCGGGTAGGATAATCTTCATTCAAAATTGGTTTAACTGTGGTAGCAAAGATTCAAGCTCTACCACTGACTGACGATTGGCTCAACCACTGACTGAATTACGGTTCACGCGTGTCCACCAATGCCCGATGAGTCAGGGTTGAGCCAAGTTAGCACCTGTTGAGAAAAGGGGGAGGGAGACGTATTTGTAAAAACTCTCTGAGCCGAAGAAAGGGGGGAAGGAGAAAATAGTAATAATAATTGCGATAATAATTATAAAGATCGAATCTTCAAGTGTAATGAAAAATTAAAAGTGTGGGTTAATCAAAAATACTCGGGGGGGGGGAGAGGGATTTCACATTCTTCGAGTAACTAAATGATTAATAAACAATGAAATCGAAATTAATCGGGATTATATTTAAAAACTCGTTGAGCGAAGAATGAAATCGAGATGAATTGTTTGTTTGTTTGTTTGTTTGTTGGGGTTTTAATGTCCCATCAACAGCTAGGCCATTAGTGACGGGCTCTCGACTCTCTCTTGTCATCAGAGCTCACGACTATTTCCTCTGTAACTTGTAGGTTACGATGTCATGATAGTAGTTCAAGTGAATTATCAGAATGCAATCACACATAATGGTGAGAATCAACTGTACTCAGTTAGGTTCTCGAAACACGTGAAACTGTAGGTTGTGTGTACATGATTTGAACATGCTCAATTCTATTTTCTCTCGGCATTTTAATGTTCTATTTCAAACATTCTTAATGATATCTTTATATTAGTTGACTAAATCCAACAATCCAAAAATAATTCGCCGGTGGCAGGTTGCGAACCCACACTGATAGAAAAAATCTCTGACATGACAGAAGTGGTTTCTTGAGACAAGAGAATGGGGTTTTGACCATGAATCTCTTGATACAAGAGATTCTTAGTTTTACCTAATTGAAGTATATTCTGAGAGGAAGATGTGTGCCCTCAGGACCGATTTACTTGATTGGAAACCCTATCATCTCTGTCGAAAATCATGAAAAACAGAATTATCTACAGCGAAAAGTACGAATTCTTCACACAAGAGAATAGAAACTTCATCAGATTGATATTAAATGAAAGCAAGATTACTTTCCGCCAAGAGATTCTTGCCAGCGAGTCTGATCTAATATGGAAAGCATTATGATGCACGCGAAACTTCCTGCTCTTTCCGTCCAATATTTAATACTTTATGCCAAGTTCCCCTATTTCTTTGATCCAAAGTCATGAAGAATTCATTCAGTTAAAACGGCGCGAATGATGTAGTTTCTTGAGCCAAGAACTTGTACTCTACGTGTCAGAGATTTTTTCTATCAGTGCAGGACGATCGGCTTTATAGGCGGTCACCTTACCGACTCCCCCATTCACCCGATGATAAATCGAGATAGAGTTCATATATGGACGATTTCAGTTAACAGTAATAAGAATTACGCGGTAGACTGGTGGTTAAAGTGTAGGACTAGTGATGTTAGGATTGTAGGTTTGAGCCCGGCTCAGGGTGGTTATTTTAATTTAACAAATTAGGGATTTTCATTGAAAGATGCGTTAGGGGTGGGTGATTAGAAGATAATCAATCATAGAAATGATTAGATGAAAATTATTTCTGATTTTTTTTTTTAATTTAAATCAATGAACATTCGTCATGGCTAACGACTAGCAACCGAATTAGACCCAGTATTGGTGGCCAAGAATGGCTCAGTGTTATCATTTTAGGGCTCAACCAACTTTGGATGCCTGTCTTGGCCCATGACTAGCCAAGGTTGGGCCGCCCTTGGACCAAGCTTGGGTCACTTGTTAATTCCTATCTGGATGTTTCGATTTACCGCTATCCAAGTATTGTCAGTTTTATCGCTTTTCTGTGCTGCTGTGCCGTGGTACAATGGTATAAACCGCACTGGAGGGGAGTTTTCAACTGTTTACTTCAATTTGACATAGAGTAGACAAATTAGCAACAGTTTTTCTCTTCAACTCAAGCCAGTGGCAATACTCAAATGCTGCAATTGATCAAATATACATGAATTAAGTCACAGTTTTGTGAACTCCTAATGAATTACCTGCATTTAACTAACATTCCGCAATTGTGGGTGAGATTCCCATTGAATTACAATGAATCATCCTTGTGGTATGGAACACAGATCTTGCCATTGGTAGAAGCCATGTACCTCTTATACGTGAAATAAGCCAATTTCTCCTTATACGTTAATGTAGTATTTTGACACATACGATTATATTTGAACAAGCTTATCAAAGAGCATCATAAGTATGTTCTAGTCCGAACATAATTTCCCAATTAACCTAAAAATTATACCGTCAAGAAGCAAGCGTCTACAAAAGGTGACGAGAAATAATTTGAAGGTGGGGTAGCAGTAATAAGACAGGGAAAATACCGTAAAACGAGATGGAAATGGTTTCATGATATAGGTATAATACGTGAAGACTAGGAGAGAGAGTGGGTAAAGAGGTTGGAGGGGAAACCTCTACCCATAATACCGACGCTTGGTTGAATCTTCTTCAACCCGTCAACTTTCGCGGCTCCAACGGAGCGGCAGAACGCAAGACACCCTTTGAATAATGAAGCCTTCTGAATTTGTAGGGCCATGGAGAACACCCGTCTTGATTCCTCAGGCAACTGATATATAGAATTCCTTCTAACTCCATACGATTTTCTGTCTCACTCACAAGCACATTCAGAAATTCTCGCAAATTTGTACCTGTAGTTTCCTTGAAATACCGTCGTATCATCTCACTGGCTGATGTGACTGACGAGTAGTATCATCGGTGCGGTTTTCCCATGTGTAGGTAAACATTTAGGGAGGATTAAATGCACGGTACAATTAAAATCAACGACTGCAAACGCGTCTTTCACTCTGTCACCGTTGAATTTCGCCAATTCTTCCCCACACCTCATCTATGTACATCTTGTATGTGCACACAGAGTGAAACCTGACGTATTTGCTGTGTGAAATATTTACGCGAGAGAGACACGCAGTGAATATTTCTCTCGCTATTTATATTCACCCACTTGAAGTTTCCGGTTTTATGATGGTGTTTTTTTTCGTCTCTCAATGTCGAGTGAGATCGACGGGAATTTCATTTCAATAATTTTGAATTGAGTGAGAATTTTTCCGGGCGCTGCAGCTCTCATTTTCACATGGCATGTAGGGCGCTTGCATTTTTATGAATTTTTCTTGGAGGAGTTCATCGTAATGTACGCCGGTTACGATGATATTTACATTGTTTTGATGTATTCCTTCTTGTTTTGGTGAATTTAAGGTATATTCTCAGGAAATACGTTTTTCTTAAGATTGTCCCCATGTTTTTCGTAGATAATGTTGATAATAGTCCCCAGCTATTGAATAAAATGCCAACTAGTTGTACGACACACTGTTCTTAAAAAATTAATTCGTGATAGATTGATAAATTCCGAATACGGTGAACAGGAATAGCCATATCCATAAATTACAATTATCGTTAAATTATTAAGTAGTCAATTAGTTAATATCACTCTTAAATTTCAATTATCGAAGTAATCATCAATTTAAATATTCAAAATCCGAATTATATATTAATCAGTTATTTAGTTACGAAGATTGAGGATTATTTGGATAATCGAAAATCCCTTATAAGAAATTTAGTATTATTTACTTAATAGAAAATTTATAGATCCATATTATTAAATATCTAGTTTACCTTCAATTGGAAATTTAGATTATCAATTATTTTATTATTTTTAAATTTCGATTAGTAGGTACCATTAATACACACATTTCGAGATATTCCCGTTTTTCCGTTTTTTCATAAAAAAAAACTTTGTAATTACTCTAGCTTGCGCAAAAATCGAGATATCAACTTGAAATTTGGACAGTATCTTCCTCTCATGATAACACCCGGTCGTATTGAAGATGGGTTCAGTCGCATCACTAGTTTCGGAGATATTCGACTTTTTATGAAAAGCTTTTACATGTAATATCTTCAAAACTACGCAACTGATTCCACTTTTTTTCAAAACAATCGTTTCAATGCCTTTTATCTAAATCAATCAATGCATATCGACAATTTAATAACAGACAAGCGTAGGTTCTATGACTTTCCTACGTAGATACGCTTGTCTGTTATTAAGGTATCAATATGTACCCGTTCATACAAAGTTTTCGAGATATTTCCGTTTTTTTGTTTTTTCGAGATATCAACTTTTAGGCATGAAATCGATTTCTAGCAAAATTCTGAATATGAATAACTTTATTACGATTTCGAACAAATGGTTTTCATGATGGAAAATTGATTGTTTAAAAACTATTTGTAGAAAATGTTCGTAACTTTTAAAAATTGCACTTTTTAAGGTATTTCGTTAATCTTTTTCCCAAAGTAAACGTGTCAATTTTCTGGCAGATTTTTAAAATGTCTTCTAACAGTCCAATATTGAGATTCCTATTCAGACCTTGTGACGACTGCCACAACGAGAATAAATTAATTTAAAATGAAAAATTGAAAGCAAAGAATTTTAGGAGAGTTTAAAGAAAATAAAGCTTCAAAGTTCTGTAGAAATACAGGAAAGCGTATAAGAAAAAGAATAAGCGAAGAAATTGAAACAAAATTTAAAGAAATAGTGAAATTTGAAGAAAAATTGAGAAAAATGAATAATTTGAATTTAAACGGAGCGGGCGCACGTTCTGACTAGATGGCGCCAAACGTGCGCGGGAACCGCAGTCCACTTCGCGCGTAAAAGTCAGGGATGGAGAGTGAGTCACAGAGTAGGGGAAGACCAGTTGGCGAGGTCGAACGCCTATAAAACCAGGAACCTCGCGACGAAAAGTCAGTCTGGCAACGGACTCGTCCTCTACTAGTGG
Organism: Diachasma alloeum; assembly: GCF_001412515.2. Taxonomy (NCBI): domain Eukaryota; kingdom Metazoa; phylum Arthropoda; class Insecta; order Hymenoptera; family Braconidae; genus Diachasma; species Diachasma alloeum. Next base: position 263,764 of record NW_021680467.1, on the reverse strand, counting down.
GCGATTCTACCCTTGGTGTTCCTTACGTAAATCCAAGTGGGTGATTCTACCCTTGGGTTTTCCTCTCCCAGAGCCGTAACCCAGTGGGCGATTCTACCCTAGGCCAAGGCACTCCCTGGATCAAAGCCAGTGGGCGATTCTAACCTGGTCGGGATCATCCGCACACCCTGATCAAGTGGGCGATTCTACAGTTCTCGCCACAAAAGAATGGTCGTGGCTGGGTACCCCCACTCTCTCGAACTTAGCTGCGACCCGACGCCTCCTACCACTCAGATCCATGATCATTTTACCCTGGTGGCGACGATATCCTTGGTCTTCCTTACCTAAATCCAAGTGGGCGATTCTACGCTTGGGTTTTCCTCTCCCAGAGCCGTAACTTAGGGGGCGATTCTACCCTAGGCCAAGGCACTCCCTAGATCACAGCCAGGATAAGACAGGATATCTGTACCGGTGGGGCTCTACCCCGGTGCAGTATTAGGTTGACTGAGAATCGGTGAGTGTTCTACCCCGGGGACGGTCACATAGGAAACTCTGTTCCGGTGAGGCTCTACCCCGGAGCGGCATTAGGAAACCAGAACCGCTGGGTTTTTTTACCCCGGAGACAGTTTCGGAAGGGTACTAGAAGGCAGCAGAGTTATCTAGAGAAAAGGGTTCTAAGAACACGGAATTACAGGAAGTAAAATAAAGAATTTAGAGAGGAAATTTGGCTACGGATAAATATAAGATAAAGGCTATGATATTTTAGTGTAAACTGGATTTCATAGATAAAAGATAAAAAGATGAAGATTTTGATATTTCAGTGAAAAGTGGATTTCATTAAATAAGAGTATTTAAAAAGATCTTGTGTAAGACTTGTGTAAGCTAAGCGCCATTGAGTTTTTAGAATTTTGAAGAAGAAATTGAATAATAAAGAATAGAACAGGGGAAAATTCGTTACCCCCCTTAAAGTTACGCAGAAATTGTTGACAAGAAGTTAAGGTTATAAGAGACAAAATCCATAAGTTCGTATGTATCAGTTTTAGGGTTTAATGTTGAATAAATATCATTATTATTTTTCGTTTAAACAAACGTCTTTCAGTGAGTTTTGTATTTGTACCAGTACCCCTAAAATTTGACGAATCCTGGAAATCTCTAGAGCTAAGAGGCATTTCACCGAGGGTATTCCGATTCATTCGGTCTAGCACTGGTTGAACGCTTGTATTTCAAGAAGACGAAAGCAAGTGGTTCGTTACAACCTGCAAAGTTTTGTATTACAATGTCATTGTAAAATCTCCAAAAAGTTAGGGTCAAATGGGGCTCAAATGAAAGCTCTGATGTCTCTTTATATTATAAAAATTCAAATTGACTTCTGGTAATAAAAATTTGCTACTCGAAATTAATACTCCCCAATTAAGTGTCACAAGGGTCAAAATAAGGGTCAGGAGGGCCAAAATAAGCATCACGAGAGTCAGAATAAGGGTCACAAGGGCCCGATTAAGGGTCTCAGAGGTCAGATTAAGAGTTACAAGGGTCATATACGTAAGGGGTTAAAGTTCGGTGTTTATGAATCTGTCACAGGTATACAAACGCCGATCTCGTGACATGGAGACAGAAATCGAGGAGGATCTACTCCAGTTCCAGCCTGGTGGCTCTCTGGATGCATCCAGCGGTTCACTTTCCAGTGTATCGTTGTCAGACAAGAGTATGTCCACCGATAACGTCGAGGAGTACTTCGGCGATGTGCCATTCGCAGGTAAACGACAACATACGCTTGGCTGCACCGCATGACGCTTTTCTGATCCTGGTGTAAAATGCATACTATTTTTGTCACGTTTTTTCAATTCTCGAGGTGCAAACTATTAGTGTTGTAGCAGAGGTATATGATTTGAAATATAAAATCACCTCTCATTTTGTGAATATCTGGAAAACTAGTGAGTTTGAAATGTATTTAAGATATGTTATTACTTCATGAAATTTCCTATAAAAAGGCTCTGTGCACCCAGGGAATAAACGGCCTAATATCACAAAAATAATTTCTTGAGCTGAAAAAACTTCAGACCACAAGTCGTCGATATTTGGAACAAAGCAGTACGGAATTAAATGGGAAATGATTTTTTCGTCTTTTTCATATGAGATGTTCTTGAAATAACAAGGGAAGTTTGAAACGAGGGGATGAGGTTACTTCTTTCCTTTGAACTCATTGCGATTGATAAAAATTGAACTGGGTTGTTGGTTGCTCGCTTCGCTTGCTCTCATTGCGGG
>NW_021680467.1:244418-261454 GCF_001412515.2 Diachasma alloeum | reverse complement strand
GGGGGGGGGGGGGGGGGGGTTGAAGTGAATGTAACCCATTACGAGTCGAACCAATAAGTTTCCAATCCATTCCTATTTTTCTGTTCATTAGAATGAAAAAATGCAAATTTTGAAGTTTCCATTCGGATAATGAGAAAACGGCTGAGATCATGTTGAATTCAATCAAAATCGAATTATATGTAGATGCATCGATCGTCCTAAAAAAAACAAATCCCATCATTATTCTCGATATAATTATTGAATTTTCAACAAAAACTCATTTTTCTAATATACATTTTATGCGAATAACTAACCAGCCCCTGAGACGACCATCTCCGTACACTAATCAATTCTAAGTCACATTAACATCCATTGATTGAAAAAAAAATTGAATTGCTTTATTTGTTCAGAAGATATCGTTGGACAAAATTTTGGTCACATACGTATATACATATACATACGCATGCACGCACACATTCAGACATGTCTTCAAAAACGTATCAGAATGATTCTAGAGGCTAAGATATGTGGAGAAATCATGGAAATTCCACATTCAATTTCCGGGGTCATTACAAAAATTGGACTGGGTTATTGATCGCTCGCTTCGCTCGCTCCCATTGCGATTGGGTTGAAGTAGGTGTGACCCATGACGGGTCGAACCTACAACTTCCCAACCAATTCCCATTTTTCCGTTTATTAGAATAAAGAAATGCAAATCTTGAAGTTTCCCTTCGGATAATGAGAAAACAGCTGAGACGATGTTGCTTAGAGTTCAATCAAAATTTAATTACATGTAGATGCATCGATCGTACTAAAAAAATCAAATTCCATCATTATTCTCGGCAAAAATATTGAATTTTCAAAGAAAACTCATTTCTTTCGACTTTTTCACATGTTTTATGCAAACAACTAATGAACTGCTGAGATGATCGTCTTCATAAACTAATCAGCTCTAAGTGACATTAATACGCATCGATTAAAAAAAAATTGAATCGCTTCATTTGTTCAGAAGATGTTATTGAACACCATTTTGGTCACTTACGTCCATACATACACACGCACGCACATACACATACAGACATGTCTTTAAAAACGTATCAGGATAGTTCTAGAGGCTAAGATACGTGGAGAAATCACGGAAATTCCACATTCGATCTTCAGGGTCATTGCAATAATTTCCTCCCTTCGGGTCGGGAAGTTAACAAGCGATAATCATCTTTCAGGAATGTTTTAGAGGTTTTTCTCTGCATGAATTCTGCATTGATTCAATGCGAAAGTCCCTGATTCATCTTTACTGAGTAGAAGAATTTACTAATTTTAACTGTTTTCTCAACTCCTGCCACAAAAATGTCATTTTTGTGATAACTGCCTCAAAAGTGCATTTTTCGAAACAGTTTGATGTTTTCCCCATGGCATGTGTAAAGTGAATTCTCGGGCGTAAATCTTCGCAAACCTTGAACTTTATGCACTCGTGCACAAAAACAACCTCATGACCCCCACTACCATTCCGAGCAGTGAACTCGGGAGGTACCACAAAAAACAGAATGAGATACACGTGCGTGTGAAGAAGTGGAACTGTACACACTAGTAACACAATATTAGTACATTAGAGTACAAGGGCACAAATTACTTATTGATTTCAATGAATGTGTAGTTTACAGGCTGAGCCGAAGGCGAGGTCTGTACACACATTTGTTGAAAACGAAATTTATTACCGAGTGCTCTATAATATTTTATGTCAAGTCGTGCAGAAGTCGAGTTTTGAGCAGGCTGCGCGAAGCGCAGCGTGCGATAAACTCGACTTATTGCATGGCGACATAAACTCTTTTTTTTAATTTTGGTTCCATATGTATACCCTCTCGGGTTTTTACATTTTGTTCCCTTCCCCATCTGCGTTACCATGGGCCGACTTACTTTATCCCCAACTGCACCCCATTCGGGATTGGACTGCCAGGGAAACCATGGGAAACCTCAGTCGTGCAGCCGGCCGATAATGCAGGCTTCCACTGTGTCCATTGGTCACACTGACTCAATGGGCACAGTGGTTCCCTACATTCGTGCCTAGCGACTGTAGTCCCACGCGGTTAGGTGTGCCTAAGTGGACACCCATCCAAGTACTGGGCAGACTGAACGCTGCTTTAGCTTGGATGACCGCCGGAGCCACACACTCCCCGTGTGACCACTACAGCCACTGCAATATACTATTTTCGAGCCATGAAATTCTCATTTCATCATGAAGTATTTATATTCAAGTCATGAACGCTTCACGAAATTCGTACATGGTCTAACTCATTCTACGGCATTCTTGTCCGAAGTAATCTATCGTCGAGGGATGATACATTGGGCTGGAAAAATTAATTTAGTGATATTAAACCGTTTTTTCTCTCAATCTGACAGTTTTTCATGAATTCACTAGCTTCCGGATATTTTCTGAATAGTCTGCATTGAATCTTTGAACATGAGAGATAATGGGGTAGAAATGGACCAAAATGTCGATAACTCGGAAATAACGTCATTAATTGAACTCACTTTAGACTCGCGACGGAGAGAATGCAGTGCGAAGTGTCGAGCCTTTTCATACAATTATTTTCTTCCGATGTCGTCGACCATGCAATGAGTTATCTACATTCAAAAAAAGCTAAAAGTATTCATTTCACCCCACTTTGCCTAATTTCGTTCTGCCACTTTGTTGCAACAAAATTTTTAACGAGCAATTTTAATCGTCTCTGCATTGTTATGAATTTTTTACTCAATTTTTTATAAATTTGAAACGAGTAGAAAAAAACGAATGAATACAAAATTATTCATCACACTGAGTTTAATATTTTTCTTATATACATTTTAATATCCATTTTTGGGTGCAAATATGAGGAACGTAAAAATATTATGTGTGTATCGTACATATTTGTTGTGGCAAGTAACCATTGTACCGTCGATATCATTGAATATACATCTCTTCCCCCACAAGTGGACTGGGTTTTAATTCACTTTTATTCACTGGATATACCAGTAATTTTAATAACCAGTCGTTAATTGCTGGTTTCATAATTTTTGGTGGTGCTCTATACCGTATTGCTGTTTGCGAATAAACAATGGGTTTTTCCCATTATTGTTCATTTTATCGTTGCATTCTCCATATTTTAATATTCACAATTTCAAATCAGACTGTTAATAATGTGAAAATCATTTTTTAACGTTCATTATCAATAACGAATTAATATACGCATGATAGATTTAGCATCACGGGAAAAAATATACTCGAATTGCGAATGGATGTTTCATTTCCAAGATGATTATTTAGTATCAGCCCGGGTTGTACCAAGCACTCTGTAATATAAGGGTCAGACAATAAGTGTGACAATACAAGGGTCCAAAAGTGGAGGTTAAAAAATGAAGGTCGGACTACTAGACTCAAAAACTGGGCTTGAATGTAAAGAAGAAGAAGTGAGGGTCAGAATGTTAGGGTTAAAAAAAGAGAGCCAGAATATTCGGATAAAAAAATTAGGGTTAGAATATAAAAGTAAAAACAGTGGGTGTATATTTAGATTCTCATTGCCTGACACCCACGTTGTTTACTTTTATATTCTAATCCTAATATCCTGACCCTTATTTTTGAACCTCCACTTTTCGACCCTTATATTCTGACACTTAGTATCTGATTCTTATGTTACCCTTAAGAGGGCTTGCTACAACCCGGCCTGATACAATACAGTCATCTTCGAATTAAAATACCCATCCCCTAATTGAGTATAAAATATACTTGAATCAAGTATATTTTCCGTGATTCAGACGAAATGATAGTGTTCTTAGGGTATTGTGGATAATTGGAAGAATAAATCTGTGATGGTAACCATTACTCATATCATGTTATTATGTTATATATTTTTTAATAGTTTAAGTAAAGCCGGCGGATTAATGCCATGAATTGTGTTTGTTCTGCAATTTATTTTCACTGTAGTTTAAGTAATCGTCCAAAATTTTATATATTTTTATTGAAAATTATTGTTCAAGATTTTGCCTTTTTTCAGTGCATAAGCACCGCACTTGCACATATTTTATATTGTAACAAAAATGCCATAAAAATTGAGTCAACAATAACCATTCAAATTCGTATCATTTAGACGAAAGAAGAGGAAGTATTAAATGAAAGGTATTAAAGATGACTATTAATTCTCAATTAATTGGCATCGTTAACGACATAAATTACCAGTAGATCGTACGAGCTTGGAATAAATACAATTATAACAGAGCACAAAATAATATTGATATTTATCGACTTATTCAATAGATCAGGCTATTTTCGAATTGGGTAAATATTTGATGAATACTTGTTATAGTTTTTGAGGGATTTATAGTGCATTATATATAATACTGTTGTTTTTTTCTTTTTTGCCAATAAATATTATCGCCATGTATGCAATTGTCTTAATTTATTTTTGCGCTTTATATTTATTTAGTTCCATGTTTTTTTATGCTTTCGACGTGATTGTATCTTTACCATGATTATGAGGATACGGAAATGGATAAATATATTCATCATTCGAGTGATTGAAATTATTTGCACGCCAAATGGATGATATGCACACTACATCAAGCGCCAACGCAAAAAATGGGATTTTGTCGTTTTCCAAAGGCTTCATTATTACGTTTTGTTCTTGTTACTTTGGTTTTAGCTGAGTGTCCTTATTTTTTGCATGCAACGTTTCTTAATATCATCAAGGTAAGAGGAGCAATATATGATTCATTGATTAATTCAATTTCTCAATTAACCCGCGATGAAACTCAAGACGTGTCATTGTTGCAAATTACTCGCAAGTGTCACAATGAGTGGTTACAATGATATGGAGCAAGGTGAGAGCCGGTGACTCGTCTTTTCCCACAATTGTTGTGGAACTCTATTGAAACGAGAATAGAAAGACAAAACAAAATATAACGAAAAAAAACTGTGAAAGTTGGGGTAATTAAAGCAGTCACAGATGAATGAATGTGAGTAGCTCAATGAACGAGAACTTTTGTAATAAATTTTTCCATTAAAGTTTAATGAATGTAGACAGAAGAATGACTCAAATTTAATTCAAAATAGGCGTTGGATATTCTGTCTGCATGTTACGATTCTTTTAATAATTACTATTTTTAATAATTATTGGATTACGTTGAATTTTCTTTGAATGAATGTGAATATTTTAATCTTATCGGTGTCATGTATGACTTGGCAAAATTACATTTTCCAGTATTCACTAAAAAACGTTTTTTTTTTCATTAATAGTATCAGACGCATGGTAAACATTGGTGACGATGTGGAAATGTTATAATTTCTACGTGTTCAGAAATTGAATGAACAAAATGAGCCGCATACGCGGAGAGAAAAATTCAATAAAAATTACCAGAAAAAAACGTAAAAATTACGTTTCGAAACGCAATCCGCGAGCGAAGTAACATTAAATAAAAAGTGTGATTCGGAACTGAAATTGGACGAATCGCCACGTAAATTCTACTTTTTGTTCCATAAAAATGAACCACCCGTCTAATGACTCACCGCTGTGGGGACAACTCCGTAGCTAGTCGTTCCGTAATTTTTCTACAACGATTGAGAACTTTTACGGAACGGAACGTAGAAATAACTCACCAGCTTCATAAAAATTGTTGAACGTTCAAGAATTTTTGATTTTGGAGGCATAATAAGTTGGCAAGTTTCTATAAGATTTTACTTCTTGGGGAAAAATTACGTAACAATTTCGTACTTTCTTCGGTGATGAACCTAAAAATTCACTGAACGTTTCAGATTTCTTCTCTTTCATTCCTATAAAAATTTCCGGAACACGATTCCCCATTGTGGATTACGTGAATTGTTCGGTAATTTTTACTGAATATTTCTCTCCGTATACATGGGCTCTTAATTAAGTTATGATTAAACTGAACATTTTACCCGCCTAGATATTACAATTTTTTTTTAAAGTTGGATATATGGGGAATGATGTGATAAATGCAATGGCGGCGAAAAACAAAGAGGGACCGGGGTGATTACGAGATATGTTTCATCACCCTACGTCCATTTAATGCCATGCTTTCTGGAGGTGCGATATTTAGTTCCAGTCACTTGTTTGAAATTTTATCGGATGGATTAATATATTTTTCTCTATCAGTGAAGGGAAAGAAAATTTTTTTGTTTGACATTTTATTATCAAACACCCTTAAGATTATAATGATTGTTATCTTATTGAATCAACAATATTCCATGGCAACATATATTCAATGTCAGGCGATTCTAATTGCCCATTGTAGGTAAAATACCGGAAAATGGGATATTTCATTAAAATTTTTATTTATCTGAAGCTAACAAATACGAATAATTGAATGTTTGGAATCCGAAAAGAAGAACTTGAAACTCGGCTTCGAAAATTTAACCATAGTTTGAATTTCACTCTGTCGATTTCGAGCTGTTGATGATTGGAAAAGATTCGATTCATCTACTCTGGATATGTTTTTACCCAATGTATGTTACACTGGTCAAAATACCCAACGCATCCCGTAGTACAAACTAATTTTTAATTTTAAGAAGACTCTAAATCGAATTTCAAATCGAACTAACAATCAGAAATTGTTTTTATTTATTTTCCGGATATGGCTCTTCGTCACATTTAGTTCTCATTCAAATTCTCCCGAAATTTTCTGCGTTTTTGGTAAATATTCAAGTACCTCGCCGAATAAACCCCAGGAGGGTTTCTAGCGTAAATAAAAAAAAATATCCAAGTACCACTTTTTCTTCGATAAAATCCTCTTCTACGTTCGTTGTCAACTTTCATAGCCTCCATTTGAACTCTAATGACCCTAAGGTGCCGAAAATTTTGCAATGCTTTCAATACTATAACTTTGAAGATCCAAATTTAATTTTTCATTTTGAACCATCAGAAAACATTTCGTAAATCTGAGAAAAATTCGGGAAGAGGAAAGATTCATGTAATGGACAAAAAAAAACTTTTCTCAGAGATGAATACCTATTGTCAACTATTCACGTAAAAAATAATTTTTTCAAAATAGTAAAAAATTTGTTCATATTCAATATTGACCAAAAACGCCTGCAATGCCTAGAAAGATGAAACGATTTCCACCATTCAATTATAAAAACAAGTAGGCGACTGCAGCCATGCGGCTGTACATATTCTGAGTAGGGCGTCTATTCTTTTCTCGCCATCAATCTATTGATTGCGGGCTTCCGAATGGATGCGTTTATATCTCGAATATCTCGATTTTTACTCGAGTTAGAGCGCGAACAAGGATTTCAAGTCCAAAACAGAAAAATCTACATCTCTCAAAAACTTTTCATGAACGGGTATATATATTTTGATTGATTGAGGTAGAGGACATCAAGCCCAATATTTTGAAAAAAAAATCATTGAGATCGGTTGACTCGTTATTGAGATATTCAAGACATTAGGTTTACATACAAAGTTGAATATCTCCGAAACTAATTGACCGATTGAGCTCATCTTCCATACAATTCCTTGCGATGATAAGAGACAGCTTCATGCCAAATTTCAAGTCGATATCTGAATTGTTACTCAAGTTAGAGCGCGAACAAGGATTTCAAGTCAAAAATAGAAAAATCCAAATATCTCAAAAACTTTGTATGAACAGGTATATATGTTTTGATTGATTTAGATAGAGGACATCATGCCAAATATTTAGAAAACAAATTATTGAAATCGGTTGGGTCTTTTTTGAGATATTTGCGAGAAAATGTTAAAAAACGAATGGCTATTGCTCAAAAACTAATGGACGGATCAAGCTGAAGTTTGGCATGGAGTTAGTCTCAAGTTATACCAATTAACTGAAAAAATTTCAAACTTATTGGGCTGATCTTTCCCGTTTAATTATCAAATTTACGAAAAAATGACCACCGACTAGACAGTGTCACGCACAGACATGGTCCCCAAACTTCGTATTTTTACGTTTCAGACCATTCTGCATCATTTCCAAGCAAAATTAGAAAATGTGAAAATCGGACGATTGCAATGCTTCCATTCGGAAGCAAAAAGTTTCGAAAAGGTTTTCACACAACTTAATTTGGATGACACTGATTATCCATGTCCAAAGTTCCATGTAAAATTGAAGATGAAAATTTCCACCAATATAACTATCCCACTGTCTCAAAAAATCTGTGAACTTTCCGCAAGCATGTACATAAACACTCCTAATCAATCGCGATAGCTAATAAATATATCTAAACAAAATAATTAAACGTTACCCTTCGTAATGAGTTTCCGATAACCAGAACCCCTAATTGAAAGCTGAATAACTATCCCGATAAGATTACTCCGAACAGCGTAAATTCGACGATCTCGATCTACTCTCTGCCATAATGAATACTGACCAGTACATTTTCCTGACAGCCAATGGTAAACTGTCAAGCCCCGAGAAACAAGGAAATGGGAATGTCCCACATGAAGGAAACAACCTTTGCATGAACACTATCTCCCGCGTTTATCTCACAAGTAAGTGATAAATAAATCACGTGCAACAGCCGGCGGTTTTCTTATCAGCTGAGAAAAGGTGGGGAGGTCTCACGTATCACGTTGTAGGGAAATAAGCGTTCTAGTGCGTTTAGTTGACAGTTACCTATCAGCGAATACGTCTTCCCCGTGCAAACTGTCACAGCATTTTCTCAAAACGGTAAATCGCACTCATTATTTATTGTTCATTGTTTACTCTAAATTTCTCATATTATAAGTAAACTCCTCTTGGTGGTCGCGTAGTGGTGACATCACGGAGGAATGCGTGGACCGTGACTCATGCAACTTCATTTCGTTTTCGTATTCCTCTCAACTCTTTTTCCTTCTTTTTGTGTCTAATGTGACCGCCTGTGTTGATCTCTTGATTGAGGATGACGATGTAAGGTTGAAAAAATATTATGAAAAAATAAGTGCATGGTTCAACAAATGCGTACGCAATGTGGGAGGGCATGTATGAGACACATGTCTCATATTTATAGAGGGACATTATCCGCTTAACGAGAGATGTTCCGTTGTTCTGTGCTTTCTGGTTTTTTAAAAGTTATAATCACTTGTCATGCCTCTTGGGTTGCCTTCTCGGTAGTGCGGAATTGATTAGTCAGAGGCATGCTTCGGAGAGATTACATTCGAATTCTTGCAATCGATTTCAGTTGATGAACGTCTGTGTAAAATATCGACGGTTTTATTATTTAATGGAAAACAATTCTTTCTGTTTGAGAACGTGATGATATAAAAGGTAGCGCGTGCTGGCGTCACACAAAAGGCAGAGAAATTTCGCCCCATTTTTTTCAAACCACCTATTTTCCCGTTTAAGGATTTTACCTTTCATAGGTTGAACAATTTTGTCCATTGAATTGGGTGAAAATTTGAAAGAAAATTATGAGTAATCAGAGTTATTCAAATGAAATTTTTTAACAATCATTGCGTTTTCAAACATTCCCTTTTCATGAGTCAGTAATCACTATTTTTTTACCTTCCGGAAACCTTTTTTTTCATCGAATCGATTTTTGGTAGAAATCTAAATTCGTTATGTTTATGAAAAAATTATTTTTAAAATTGCACTTTGTTTTGGTTATGAAAGAAGGTCGTTATTGGAAATTATGGGATAAGGAAAACAGAAAAAATAACTTTACACCAAAACACAAGGCTTGAGTTGGAGTTAAGTATTTATTATAGTGGTCCCCTCTTCACGATTTTCGGGCATAGAGTAACCTTTGGCAAAGGAGACCTCAAGTATGTACCTTGTGTTTCTTTCCAAGATGTCCTGTGACGTCATCTGTAGAATAGACAACTGCATGCAGACTGCACGCCCACACCACTTATACAAAGAGATAAATAGACTAAATTTCTTAAGAATTAAATGATTATTTTGCTCATTTCAATAGCCGTCATCTGAAAAAAAAAAAAATTTAACGAATTTTACTATAGAAATAAACCGTCCTGTTTTTAGATTTAAAAAATGTTTCCCAACACTTTAAGATGAAAAATAAAATCTATATCTTCAAGTTTGAAATAATAAAATCATTGAAAAATGTTCAGTAAGCCTGGATGAAATGAGGCTTAAAGAGAAGACCTGATGTTCAATTATAAATGTTGAAAAGGATTTCAAACGTCTAGATTATCCCCAATCGTCTAATGAACTCTGATAACAAATGTAAATAAAACAACTATTCGATTCGCCTCGCATTCATCATATTTGCTCACAATATTGGTTGGATTTTCACGGGATCAACTGTAACATACCCGAGATAAATCAATTATCTCATATTTTTATTGCTCTCAATCATTGGCCCAATGAGTTTTTGTGCAATGATATGAATTATCATCACGTACAATACATATGTGGGCTGTACTCATGAGTTTATTGGATCAGAGAATGGTTATTCAAGTTGTTCCCCCCCTCTAGTCAGTGGCGAGGTCTTTTATATTCGTGTGTGTACCCACGGCGATTCGCCTCGTCAGCTGTATATTCATCGTAACACCACGTCCAATTCTTTGTTACCAGGACAGTGTCGCCGGGCGTCAGTGCCCCGATACACACTGAGAGCTCCAAACAATGCGTATGGAATTTGTGTAACAGAAGTTGAGTAAATAAAGGCGACAATTTACACCTGAGAATAAAAAATAGGATGAATAAGCGAATTCCGTGGAGATTATTTTGCGAAAACCAGGCGAGGGAATAATAATTCCGATAAACTTCCAGAAATTTTCGGGAAGCTCAGAAGAAGATCTTGTGGAATTCCTAACAATCTTTAGAGATTTCATGCAATTACGAATACTTTTACGGTGAGAAGAATGTGTGATGGAAATTATTCCCAAGATAGGGCAAAATTTACCGAATGAATTGTAATGAGAATTTTCTCCCTCGGTTCGTCGAGTCAGAGCGCAATATTCGACGCATTCACGTCGTTTTTACTTTGATTATTTCTCCCATCACCCTACCGGGCAAAATAATTGCGGTATTCGACGTCTCGTGGACCAATCAGAAGAGAATTATATCGACAATTTCCTCAATTCTGATTTTGACCAGAGTGCAGTATTCGGGGTCACGTGACGCGTTTCACACTGATAATTTCCTCGGCTGCAGGGAAACTGATAATTTCCCTGTAGCCTGTAAATTGTTTTTTACGAATTTGACAGATATTCCTCACATTTTGGTGAAATGTGTCCCGTAACCCCGAACACTGCACCCTGATCGGCCAAAATCAGAATTGACGAAATTGTCCTCCGAATACCCCTCGACCTTAAAAATTCATCGGATATTTTCCTCAAGTTTTCCTGCATATCAACGATCGCGCTGCGCGCTCGGGATTTTAATCTGCAAAACTGATCCCTCTCGTTGCTGTGCAACAAAACATTTGGCAAATATCCGATAATTTTGAAGGTCTTGGGGTATTATAGCTGAGAATTTTTCCCATATAAATTTGAGCTAATAGAATGGCACTATTCGACTGTTATTTTATATAGGGTGAACCAACCAGTGTTCGAACCAGACCAGTAATCGAACTAATTGGTACTTTTTCTATAAAATAAATTAGTAGAAGGTAGAGATGCCTCGCATTATACATGAAAAATAAAATTATGACATTTCCAAATGATATTGTGATGATTGAAAATATCTAAGTTACCTTATTACCAGCGAAAAAAACAGTTTTCGACGACACGTCGCCAATAGCACATGCCCATTACAGAATACGCATTTCGATTAGTGGGTTTTCACACATTTTCAGCTTTTTGTATTCATATCATTAATTGTATCGTCAATTAATATCCATAATATTTTTTTCTATTATCTATGGAGATGTGCAGGGGAGTTATAATTATTTTTAAATCAATTTTCGACTTGGTTATATTTTTAAATCTACGTCAAAAATAACTCTGACCTTATTCGTTCGAACACTGGACGATTGACCCTAGTCAACGGGATATTCAACTGATAATTTTTGATAATTCCACTGTTAATTTTTCATGTTGATATATATACCTATATATATATATGAAAAACAGAAGATTTCCTGGTCGAGTGAGTCCCTCACTTTGGCTGACAGATGGATTTAGTCTCAGATTGCAACTCCTTTGGCCGAAATTTGGATCAAAAAATTCTCTTCCGAATATCACTCCAGCTTCAAAATTAATCAGGTATTTTCCTTAAGGTTCCCTACATACAAACGAACTTATGAAGTTTTTCAGGAACAATCACTTGTGCTTCGCATTCGTGATTTTTTAGTCTGAAAAACTTGACTCCTTTGTTTGTTTGCAACAAACCTATCGGAAAATACCTAATAATTTTGAAGCTCGAGTGGTATTACATGGGATAATTCATTAGGCTACTAGTGAATTACAAAAATGATAAATCCATAGTTGCCTGTCAATTGTTCTTTCTAATTTCGACATCTCAATTCGTGAAAAAAGCTTGTGTGAGGTTGCCCAAATTATGAGTCTCATATTTGGAACCCTCAGAATCAACTGTTGAAGAATACAGTTTAATCGTGCAATCGACTGGAAGAGACGACATATTCCGTATCACTTTACCCAAAAAAATTTCAGACAGATTACAGACATTATTTAACAGATTTCGGTTTGAATCAGATCGAAAAATCGGTCTGAATCAAGTCGGCCTGAATCATGCCGGGAATCGACTTGTTTCATGTCGAATTGACACCATGAATCAAAAGTCGGATTCGGACATCAGATGCAAACCGGCATATCAGTCTGATTCAAGTCGATTTTTCGACTTGATTCAGACCGTCTTCGGTTTGATTCAGGTCAATTTTTCGCTCTCATTCAGACTGATTTTGCGGCTTGATTCAGACCGATGTCGGCTTGACATGCTTCTACTTGAAATAGACCACTTTTCGACTTACATCAGGCCCGGAATCCGGATTGGCGTAGTTTGAGTATCTCGTCTTGAATCAAGTCGATGTCGATCTACATCAGTACTTTTTGCTTCCGAATGGAAGCATTGCAATCGTTAGATTTTCATATTTTCTAATTTTGCTTGGAAATGAAGCAAAATGGTCTAAAACGGAAAAGTACGAAGTTTGGGGACCATGTCCGTGCGTGACACTGTCCAGTCGGTGGTCATTTTTTCCTAAATTTGATAATTAAACGGGAAAAATCATTCCAAAAAGTTTGAAATTTTTTCAGTTAATTGGTATAACTTGAGACTAACTCCATGCCAAAGTTCAGCTTGATCCGTCCATTAGTTTTTGAGCAATAGCCATTCGTTTTTTAACATTTTCTCGCAAATATTTCGGAAAATACCCAACCATTTCAATAATTTTTTTTTCAAAATATTCGGCATGATGTCCTCTATCTAAATCAATCAAAACATATATGCCTGTTCATACAAAGTTTTTGAGGTATTTGGATTTTTCTGTTTTTGACTTGAAATCCTTGTTCGCGCTCTAACTTGAGTAACAATTCAGATATCGACTTGAAATTTGGCATGAAGCTGTCTCTTATCATCGCAAGGACCTGTATGGAAGATGGGTCCAATCGGTCAATTAGTTTCGGAGATATTCAACTTTGTATGTAAACTTAATGTCTTGAATATCTCAATAACGAGTCAACCGATCTTAATGTTTTTTTTTCAAAATATTCGGCTTGTTTTTTTCTTTTTATTCTTCTACGCACGATATCATGAGCAAAAACGAAGATAGCAAGCTGAAATTTGGTACGATCATAGCTCTCATAATATTGAAGGTTCGTCTTTCGGATGGACGCGATCCATCGAGTGGTTTCGGAGATATTCACCTTTTTGTAAGAAACGATTCCATCAAAAAGTTTAATATTTTCCTGTAGACACTCTACAGCATATGGGTGCTCATCACAGGGATAAAGCGTATTATATTTGTTAAAACAACTTTGAAATTTCCCTGAAAAACCATAGTTTTTCAATCATTAGGCAATATTTTTGTGTGGCATTGTGGATATTCAATCGGAGCGGGATTAATGTTTTCGTTTGTGGAAGTAGCGTAAGGTTTCTCCTTGTTTTACCGCGAAATCGTTGTTCGGTCTCTAGCAGACGCAAAAATCGAAATATCAAGTTGAAATTACATTATATTAATCCGATAAAATTTTTCATCTCCGATTTTTATTCTTTGCTATTTTTTTATGTATTCTATCAAAATGTGAGGATAGAAATTGAATTGATGGGTATTCTTTCATTATTTGAAAAAATATATCAATTTTAAAACTTTCCGGAGACATTGAAAAATCGAAATTTTTATTTTCTTGAGAATCGATCATCATCCCAACAAACGGTATCAATACTCTCCTTATTATTTTTCATAAATACNTTTCAATAATTTTTTTTTCAAAATATTCGGCATGATGTCCTCTATCTAAATCAATCAAAACATATATGCCTGTTCATACAAAGTTTTTGAGGTATTTGGATTTTTCTGTTTTTGACTTGAAATCCTTGTTCGCGCTCTAACTTGAGTAACAATTCAGATATCGACTTGAAATTTGGCATGAAGCTGTCTCTTATCATCGCAAGGACCTGTATGGAAGATGGGTCCAATCGGTCAATTAGTTTCGGAGATATTCAACTTTGTATGTAAACTTAATGTCTTGAATATCTCAATAACGAGTCAACCGATCTTAATGTTTTTTTTTCAAAATATTCGGCTTGTTTTTTTCTTTTTATTCTTCTACGCACGATATCATGAGCAAAAACGAAGATAGCAAGCTGAAATTTGGTACGATCATAGCTCTCATAATATTGAAGGTTCGTCTTTCGGATGGACGCGATCCATCGAGTGGTTTCGGAGATATTCACCTTTTTGTAAGAAACGATTCCATCAAAAAGTTTAATATTTTCCTGTAGACACTCTACAGCATATGGGTGCTCATCACAGGGATAAAGCGTATTATATTTGTTAAAACAACTTTGAAATTTCCCTGAAAAACCATAGTTTTTCAATCATTAGGCAATATTTTTGTGTGGCATTGTGGATATTCAATCGGAGCGGGATTAATGTTTTCGTTTGTGGAAGTAGCGTAAGGTTTCTCCTTGTTTTACCGCGAAATCGTTGTTCGGTCTCTAGCAGACGCAAAAATCGAAATATCAAGTTGAAATTACATTATATTAATCCGATAAAATTTTTCATCTCCGATTTTTATTCTTTGCTATTTTTTTATGTATTCTATCAAAATGTGAGGATAGAAATTGAATTGATGGGTATTCTTTCATTATTTGAAAAAATATATCAATTTTAAAACTTTCCGGAGACATTGAAAAATCGAAATTTTTATTTTCTTGAGAATCGATCATCATCCCAACAAACGGTATCAATACTCTCCTTATTATTTTTCATAAATACCTCTTCATTTGAAAATGAGAAAAACTGTTCCCACAATTTGTATACTACAATGGGAATGGAATCCAATAAATTTAATTTAATCTAACCGCAAAGAAAAATTGGAAAGTAAACAATAAAATAAATTTGTATAATATAATATAATCTAGCGAACGGGCGCTTCGCTAGTCAAATATTATTACGCTAAAAACCATTCGGAAGCCCACCATCAATTTATTGATGGTAAAGAAAGTATTAAAAAAATGAATGAGTGAGATGTTCACTGCCGCATGCTCGCTGCTCCCTGCTTGTTTCCCTTAATTTAATGTTAGTTTCCTTGTATGCCAATGGTAAGTTACCATTCCCCTTTTGTTTTCTCGTCACTTTCATAGTATCCGTAATCCGCTTGAGTCCATCTTCAATACGAACTGTTGCAATATTAAGCGGCAGCCCCATGCCAAATTTCAAGTCGATATCTCGATTTAAAAATCATAATAAAATAATCATAATAAAATAATAATAAAGTTAGAGCGCGAACACGGATTACAAGTCAAAAACATAAAAATCTAAATATCTCAAAAACTTTGTATGAATGGGTATATATATATTTTGATTGATTGCGATAGAGGACATCAAGCCGAATGTTTTGAAAAAAAATCAGTGAGATTGGTTGACTCCTATTTGAGATATTCAAGACATTAAGTTTACATACAAAGTTGAATATCTCTAAAACTAATTGACCGATTGAGCCCATCTTCCATACCAGTCAGTCAATAAAACATGAATATTCAGGAACAAAATGACCTGAATTTCCAAATTTCCCCTGAGTTTTCTTGATTTTTCCAATTTTCATGGAATAAAGGAACTGATAAATGAAGTAATCCAGTAATTTTCTCATAATTTGGTTAGGAAATCGATGAAATACTTGATTTTTCAATGTCAAGATTTCCTGAAATTTCCGTGGAAAATTCAATTGTTTAAAATTTTCAGGATTTGACACGAAAAATTCAGACGAAAATTTTTAACACTGTAGTAGGAATTGATGAGAATGAAAAAAAATAATGGATAGAAAACATTTATCAAAATGGAAAGTGAACATAAACACTATACACCTACACAAACCTTCTTCAACAAATGAACAGAAAAATTCCATCAATAAACCGCCTAATATCTCCGATAATAAACATATAGAAGAAAAAAAATTATAAACATGTGCTAGGTAGACATTTACTATAAAACTATACATTTACTATAAAACGATTCGGAAACCCGGAATCAATATATTGATGGCGAGAAACGAATAGGCGCCCTACTCAATAGAATAAGTACAGCCGCATGGCTGCAGTCGCCTACTCGTTTTTGACTGCAATGGATTGTTTCATTGGTACTATTGAAAAGGACTAAGCGTTTGAATAAAAAAATAATCCGTCCGTTTTATTACATTTCCTCTCCGTGTATAACGAAAATTAACTAAAAGTAACATAATATTCATCTTTCCTTGCGTCGTTTGATGAGATTTAGTAGTTTTTCAAATTTGATTTATTAGTGTATTAGCCTTTTGGAAATTCCACGCACACTGCGATTTTCTTTAATAGAACAGGAAAACATCTCATGTCCTACACATTTTTACTCTTTGCCAAATTGAAAACAGACTAGAAACATATTTCGCTGCACACTTACCAACTGCGTAAGAGTATTTTTTTATAATTTCTCTCTCTCTCTCTCTCTCTCTCCCTCTCTC
>NW_021680467.1:233637-244289 GCF_001412515.2 Diachasma alloeum | reverse complement strand
TCTCTCTCTCTCTCTCTCTCTCTCTCTCTCTCTCTCTCTCCTCTCTCTCTCCTCTTTCTCTCCTCTCTCTCTCCTCTCTCTCTTCTCTCTCCTCTCTCTCTTCTCTCTCCTCTCTCTCAAAATAAATAAAAAACCCCACAAACATTAGGGTAGAGATACCTCAAGTATCCTTTGACAGATATTTGCAGGCGCGCAGCGTACTTTCGAGGCATACAACTCGAGTTACATGCAAAAAAGGTAGCAGGAGAGCCGAACACAAATGCATGGCTATCAATGGCATAAACATAGAGAAGAGCATGGTAAAACTGACAACGGGGTAAAATGGATAACAGGAAAAACGAAAAAGGACGAAGGTATTATTATATCATTCTGGAAAAATTAGGAACCTTCGATTGAGATTTTGTTTGATTGTGTACACTGAGAAAAAAAATTTCTAAGAAATAGAAATTCTATGATTGATCCAAATCGTTCATCGATTGAATAGTCGCAAAAGAAAATGCTATTGTAAGACACAAATATCGATTTGAACTAAACCAAAATTGGATTGTATGAAATCGATTTTGTTATAGTATAGTATCTTTTGTTTATTCTATCGAATTTAGAAAATACTTGTTTTCGCGACAAAATCGATTTCATACAATTCAATTTTGATTTAGTTCAAACGTTTCGGATTTGGCGCAAATAATTTTTTTTTCACAATTCCAATGGTAAAATAATCAGTTCAGATGATGAAGAATTGCGTTTGTCGTAAACAAGAAACTGCGCTTCGCGAAAGTCTCGCATCAATGAGTATCCAACAATATGTTCCTCATAGGCCAAATGAATATTTTATTGCATCTATGAATTCTGCTTTCAATCGAACAGATATTCTTTTGCGGGATATCGTGACGCTGATAAATTGGATAATTATATGCTTTATTCGAAGAAGATATCTGATAATACAGACATAGCTTTGTATGTACTGAAAAGTAGATAGCAACAAAAAAAAAGTTTAGACAACTGATCTCATTCTTTTTCAATCGAAACCATTAAAATTAAATCGATATTTGTTTCTTACAATAGCATTTTCTTTTGCGACTATTCAATCGATGAACGATTTGGATCAATCATAGAATTTCTATTTCTTAGAAATTTTTTTTCTCAGTGTACTCCTTCAAATATTTCGATGAATCCGGGAATTTTTGCAAGAAGCCTCCAAGATTTGATGAGAATTGCACAGGACTTCATGAATTTCCAAAACCTGAAAAGCACTCAACATTTCATCGAATATGAATTCAAACTAATAGTATACTAGATTGCACAGGATATCGAATTCAGGGGATTTTGTTTCGAGACTTTTTTTTAGCAGACCTTGCGATTTATTTGCCTCGTTTAATAATGGAAAGTTGAGCTTCTGGATACTTGAGGCAACCCTGACCTACCGCGCATTATACTTCTGCTATATAAATTGTAAATAGAGAAAAATGAAATTAGCATTTGAATTAAAAGTGCACGAAAGAAAAATATCCGCGAATCGGGTATATAATATTCTGGAATCAGGAATATCTGTGTTCCGGAATCCGGGATCTTATATTCGGAAATCCGGCATAATATTCCGGATCCGGAATATTTTATCCTCAATTCCAGAATAATATTCCGGGAACTTCCTCGCATTGAAATACGTTGCATCTATACTAATATTTTATGCTGAAGTTCAATTATATTAGGTGTGTGACTTAATTTTTACAGATTTTTTCTTCGAGCTTAAAATTATATTTAAAATAGAAATATATTCGCGGTCTTTTCTGGTTTTGAAAGGATCGGACAAAAGGTTTCAGAACACGGAACTTTCAGAATAGCAGAGTGTACGATGGCAACTGATAAACAGCACATTTGGCACTGCATTTTATACGAATTCCAACAAGAAAAAAATGCTTCTGAAGCACGGGAATCAATGTGTAGTGTTCTTGGTACCGACGTCGTATCTTATGAAACGTGTAATTATTAGTACAAACGTTTTAGAAGTAGTGATTTCGATCTGAGTGACCAGCCGCGTCCTGGACAGTTTCGAAAGTTTACAGATGCGGAATTGCAAGCTCTACTGAATGAAGACTCAATGCAAACGCAACAAGAGCTTGCAGCTCAGTTAGGAGATACCCGAACAGCTATTGCGTCAAATGGGAACGCGTTTGCGTCAAATGGAAAAAATTCAAAAACTTGGAAGGTGGGTCCCACATGTGTTAACCGAACACAACCTAGGTCAACGTATGAACACGTGCCTTTCACTGCTTGCCCGGCAACAAAAAAAGGACTTCTTGTGGAGAACTGTAACGGGTGATGAAAAGTATATTTTTTACGAGAATCCCAAACGTAAAAAGTCGTGGGTAGATCCCGGACAATCCAGTACATCGACACCGAAACAGAACATCCACTTAAAGAAGATTCTCCTGTATATTTGGTGGGACGTGAAGGGTGTGCTTTATTACGAACTCCTGGAAACAGGTCAGACGGTGACTGCGGAATGCTACAGCCGACAACTGAACAAACTGAGCGAAGAACTTGATCGGAAAAGGCCATTTACTGGGCATGGAAGCAGGCAAGTCATACTGCAGCATGACAATGCAGCCTCACGTCGACCTCACGTTGCTCGCGCGACTCAGAAGACCCTCTTGAACTTGGGATGGGAAGTTCTCCCGGACGCGGCATATTCACCAGACTTGGCCCCATCCAAATATCACTTGTTCCGGTCCATGCAGTACGCCTTCGTGGATAAACAGTTTAAAACGCTGCACGATGTGCGTAAATTCGTCGATGACTTTATCGCATCGAAGCTTGCAAGTTTCTTTCGCGACGGCATTCGAATGTTACCTGAGAGATGGCGCAAGGTCATAGAAAACGATGGACAATATTTCCAAGATTAAATTCGTTGCTCTCTATTTTTTTATATTAAATAAATTTACTGAAAAATCTGTAAAAATTAATTCACACACCTAATATATTCCTAATCCACCTGAGGTATCTCTAAGCATCCTATAATCTCCCCCTGTTCATGGATTATTTCACGAAATAGACTTGCATAAATGAAAAACCAAAATTTGTTGCCAACTAAAGAGTGAAATAAAGCTTGTAGATTACTTCGCAAATATATCTAAAGTGAAGGCATTTTCACATTTTTCTGTCAAGGCAGAAGAATATGACGGTCATGTGATATCATTTTTTTCGTGTCAGAATTTCGGTTATACTATCGACTTATATAGGATAATCAACTAGTTAGATCTAATGCGGCTATCATAAATACTTCTATCACAAAATTTTCTCACATATTTTTCAATGTCATCGGCTTTTCATTGAAAGAGTTAACTACAGCCAGAAACTGATGAATGTGGAGTAAGTTTTTCAGTTGAAAATTGCGGGGAATACTCAATTTCAAAATTGATTGCGGTTATCATAGGGAAATTTTCGAATTTCGAACTAATACCACCTGGAAGTAATTAGAAGAATTAACGAAGATATGGTAAAACAGTCACGTTTTCACCACACGACGGCCAATTGTGATGGTTGTCCGTGTGACATAACTAGTCAGTGACGTGTCATGTCATTTATTCGCATCCCTGGTTCATCTCCATAATGATGAATCTACTTGAGGAATTTGGGAGAAATAACTAGTCGCTTAAAAAAAATCTTATATTAACAGTACGATAAAGAAGTTTCGAAGTTTTCTACGAAAAAGATAACGCACAATATCCTTACGGATGTTCAAATAAGCAACTTTTTTTCGAGCAAGATTTCAGTTTTGCCGAAAATCTTGCAAATTCTATACTTTTTCGGATCTTTCATTGTTGAATTTTTTCAGGAATTTCTTCAATGAATATTGCGGACAATATTTTATTCAATCCCCATATAAAAGATCCGTGAGGTGAAAAGTGTCATGGCGGAGGTCCATGGGCACTGAACGTTCTGATTGGTCGAATGGAATGGCAAGTGTCATGGCGGTCCGGGAATTATCCAAATGTCATGTTAGATGGCGCACGCATACTTTTTCAAAGGGAGTCATTAGTTCTCACACAAATTAATAATTATATAAAATGTGTAGCATAATTAAACTATATCATTCCAGTAGAAAATAGTAAGAATTTTTATCATTGATATTCAAAAAAATGTTAAAACGCCACAACTGTGATGGTTTACATCAGTGATTGGCGGTAGTAATGCTGAAGATAGGAAACTTCATTGTTCCAATCGTTGGGCCAGTGTTTACTAGCGGTGGCGCTGATGGCGAGCTCCATCAGTAACGATGCGATCGCAGCCCCCTCATTGATAGATAGGTGGCGCTGCGCATATCTCCGGTAACGAGTAGAGTTTCTCGCCTCTATAATAGTGAGTTCATCAGTCGTAGAGGAAATAGGATCTTTCTTTCTGCGACTGACCACCGAGGAGAACGAATCAACGACAATTAATTTGACCGGTGTTTTGTATTTGTAAAGTGAAACTTTTTATATCCAAAAATGGCACGTCGTCTGGAAACCATCGTCTTTTCAACGAATGAGGAAATGGATAATCTCCAATCCTTATATAAAAAAAAGCATGCATTGGAAACTGTCATGGCGGAGAGCATGTAAAAAGTGTCATGGCGGCGCATGAAGGATGCATTCTCATCATGAGAATGAGCAATGCGGCCGCGACGGCGCTGTTCAGGGAAGCGCGCGTAAATTACAAATAGGATTCTCTATGTGAAATGAAAAATTGTTCGAATGATGATTGATAATTGGATAACTTGAAAGCCAAGAATGGAATGAAACAAGTGGGAAATTACGTTTATCATCATATAGTATATGCATATTTTCTACACATGGATTTGTTTATAATGAGGGGAATGGGAAATTATTTTTTGGTGATGGATGTTAAAAATTGAAAGGTAGTTGAAATGATTGATACTTAGATGAACTTGAATGTCAAGAGTGGAATAAAATAGAAGTGATTAATTCCTTTCGTCACAATATAGTCAATATATTTTTACTCCTAAATTAACAATTCGCTTCCGCATGGAATTTCTATAATGGTGGATTTTCCAATTGAATTCAATGATTTATTGTATTCAATATCGCCTCAATGTTGGCAGCCAGCTTTGCCTCAAAAATATTGGTTTCAAAATAATTTTTTTCAACAACAGATGATGCAATCAATCTCATGATCGAACTTGGTCAAAGAGGCATTGGGAAGAATATTTTAAATCATAGTTAGATTCATTTAAACAATCATTTTTTCAGTTATCGTCGAAAAACGATCGGTCACATACACACACACACACACACACACACACACATGCATACATCCGGACATCCTCCTATTTATAAAAACAGCATGGCATCGACATCTCGAAAGGAGAAAAGTCGAACTCGAAAAAACTCGAACTCGCTGGCATATGCGCAGTAGAATTGGGCACATCTCGAATGCATAATCGAATGAGAATCGATTCTCCAAAAGTCGAGAGTGTAACTCACATGTGCTCGTGTTATGGTCTACACGTGAATTTTTTTTTGCCGGTAACAAATTGCATTTTTACTGTTGCATTTTTGATGGTGCATTTTTAAATAATAGTTATAGTTTTATAGAAATGGAACACAAGTGAAAATGACAAATGATAATTTTAATAGTGTTGCGCGTAAATTACAAAGCGGACTTATAACCTTAATTAAGAAACGACCATCGTGTATACATTAAATACATCAGGGGGCCTATTCTCGAAATATTTCCGTGCGCGGAATCGACTCCGTTGACGGAACGCCTGTATGATTCCTATACGGAATTCGTCTACGAAGCCACTTCCGTGCACGGAAATATTTTGAGAATAGGCCCCCAGTGCATATTTTCTACACATGGATTTGTTTATAATGAGGGGAATGGAAAATTATGCTTTGGTGATGAATGTTGAAAATTGAAAGGTAGTTGGAATGATTGATAATTTTAATGAACTTGAATGTCAAGAGTGGAATAAAATAGAAGGGAACAATTGCTTCGTCACAACGTAGCCAATATATTTTTGCTCATAAATTAATAATTTGCTTTCGCATGGAATTTCTATAACGATGGATTTTAAATTGATGTCAATGATTTATTGTATTCAATTCATTGACATTGCCTCAATGTTGGCAGCCGACATTGCCCCGAAAATATTGGTTTCAAATTATGGTTTTGAACAACAGATGATGCAATCAATCTCATGATCGAACTTGGTTAAGATGGGATTAGGAACCATATTTTAAATCATAATTATCGTAGAAAAACGATCGGTCAGACACATACATACATACGGACATGGTCTAAAAATTGCATATTCGAAGTTCTGAGGACAAAAGTAGTTATCCTGATGCAAAAATTGGCATTTTCGGATTCGACAAATAGTCCCATTCGGAAGCAACAATAATGGAATGTAAAAATGGAATGATTTTATTGCTTTCATTCGGAAGTAAAATAAATCTCATGTTTTTCTAAATGATTCAGACCAAATTCGAGACTTATGTAAATAATTTGATTTCAATTTTTTTATTAAATTTTCTTTTAGAAACTTTCTGTAATGAAATCAATACTTAAACCACAAAATCAAAGAATATTGAATATTCTCCATGGAATAAAAAAGTTGGAATACTTTTTATTCAAAGATTTTAAATCATCTAATTTATCAATTAAATTGGCTAGGAAAAGCTCGAAAATAAAGAATGGCGTAATGGAATAAATAATTAGCGGAGTTGGAACAAAATTCCATAAATACTTGCTTTTACCAACATTCTCTTCTTAGAAATTAATAATAGAATGCCTCAAATTTCCGAAAAATATAATTTTTTCACATAAAATTGATTTTTGGTGTGATTTTTTAAGCAGAAAAATTCGTTACAATTAAGGAAAAATTATTCTTTGAATGAAAAATTGATTATGATGGAATCATTTATAAAAACACAGTCATGGTCTCCGAAAATCGCAATTTTTTCAATCATTTCATTAGTCTACTTCGAAAAGTCGACTTTCCATTTTTTTAATATATTTTTTAAATATTCGCTCATAATTATGAGTACATGGCAGTTATACTGTTGAAAAAAAAGATTAAAATTTTGAGGACAGTTAATAGTAAATTTTAAAAGTTAGAGAGGTACAAGTCTTGAAATGTAAAAGTTGACTGGAAATTAACTGCGATTCAACATTTTTTAACAGCACGGAGATAAAAACTCTCAAGTTCCTTAAATTCTCATTCAATATATGAATATTCTGTACCTAAAATTACTGGATAGTTTCGGATGCTAAAGCAATTATAATTGTCCAAATCGAAAATAGAAGTATTCAACTTTACTAATGTTGCGTTTAGTAAGGTTTTCTCCAAAGTTGATTAGAATCAGTAGCTAGAATTATGAGATTATAGAATTAGAATGCGACACAATGAAAATCATGATCAATTTTTCCGCTTCAAACAATGATAATAATCATATCCAAATTAAAAAAGTGCAGAGAACAAGAATGATGATATTTGTGTCATATCCTCTGAATCATTAACATGAATGTCAGATTCACGAAAAAGGTTGGAGCAAAAGTCACACGGTCATTTCAAGTTTTTATTTGCAATTTGGCGCTGGAAACATGAAATGACGATATTCAGAGGGAGCCGGTTTTTTCCGGATGTAAGATGATTCGGCAGTTTTCCGGAGAATTTAAAACAATTATAAGGTTTTCTGAAAAAATTCGAGAAAACTGAATTCTTCGAAAATTGGAAGAAATTTTGGGTATTTCTCAAATATTAAAGAATTTTTGAATAAACAATGAGAGAACAATTGGTAGGAAAAGGTGGAATTTTCCAAATAAAACTGATGTGAAGGAGTCCCGAGCTTCCAACAACTGCACTCTGATTGATGGAAATGAGAAGGAACATAATTTTTAAAAATTCGAGAATTTCCTCGGATTGTCTCAACAATTTGAAAAACATTTTTTTGTTAATTCACAAGAATTTCGGAATTTTATGGAGAATTTGAAAAAATTTCAGATGATTAATGATTCAAGTTTCAAGTAATATATCACCTAATAAAATTGTGACAAAGATCATGAATGAGAAGATACTTCGAATTAGCCGAAGAGTATCAGAATCGGTCTTATGATTTTTGCCAGAAAAATAATTGAATGCTATTGTCAAGTTGTGAAAGGGAATAAAGGGGGCGGCGAAGATTAAAAAATTCTGAGTTGAGAGAAATTTACTAATTATTGTTTTGTACTCTGAATCGAATTTTGATTATAATTATAGTTAGAACGTCATTCATAGAGCACAGAAATTCAAAATTAGTGAATCACTTATTGAAATATTGACATTAAACAGGCAATCAAACGACAAACATTATTTTCATTAACCTTAACACTTAGTATACTAAGACGATAATGAATCATTAATTGTTGAAAGAGACACAAGGAAAAATAAAAAAAGCCATAATGAAAGGGCATCGGCGCTAGCGAATATGAAAAAGGAGCCTTTCAGCCTGACTGAAATAATAATGCAAAGCCGAAACTGTTAAGACCGATAGGAATATGAAAATTTTTGAGTAGATCCTATTTCTAAGGCGTGCTTATTAAGAGAAGATTTTTAGAAATAAAAGAGGATGTGTTTCAAATTCTTTCTAAAATCCACCTTTAATAGGATGAATAGGGGATGAATTATAAGAACATTAAGGAAGTTTACAGGTTCCCTAAAAAATCAGAGAATTGTCGGCTTTTTCTGAATGTAAAATGATTCGGAAGTTTTCCAGAGAATTTACAACAATTATGAGATTTTCTGAAAAAACCCGAAAAAATCCACGAGTCGTTCAAAAATTAGAGAAAATTTTCGGTATCTCTCAAATATTAGAGAATTTTTAATTAAACCATGGGAGAACAATTGATAGGAAAAGGTGGAATTTTCCAAATGAAATTGATATGAAGTAGTCACGTGACACCAACTACTGCACTCTGATTGATTTAAATGGGAAAGAAAAACATAATTTGAAAAATCGGAGAATATAATTTCACAAAAATTTCCAAGTTTTTCAAGCAAAATTCACAAGAATTTCGGGACTTCATGGAGGATTTGACAAAAATTCAGATGATCCATCAAAGTTTCAAGTTCATGGCATCGTCGAATAAAATTGTGAAAAAGATCATGAATGACGAGAAAATACTCCGAATTAGCGAAGGAGCATCAGAATCTGTCATATAATTTTTCCAGCAAAAATAATTAAATGCTTTGGGAAAGGTGTAAAGGAGAACAAAAGGGGTGGCGAACACTAAACAATTCTGGATTGTGTGAACTGCAATAATTATTGCTTCGCATTCTGAATAGAATTTTTATTATAATCATAGTTAGAACTTCATTCAGTGAGCACAAAAATTAAGAATCATTGAATCACTCATTGAAATATTGAAATTAAACAGGTGATGACCCGATAAGCATTGTGTCCATTAATCTTAATACTCAGTTTAATAAGACTATGATGAATCATTATTTTTGAGCAAACTTCCAAAAATATTGGATAAACGGCCAGAAAATTGGATTATTATGGAATTATTTTTATAAAGGAAGGTCGTGGTCTCCGGAAAATGCGATTTTTTCACTCATCCAATTCATTAGTCTACTCTGAAAAGTCGACTTTCTATTATTTCTCAAGATTTTCGAAATGTTTCCTGATAATTATGAGTAAATCGAAATGATACTATTGAAATGAAAAAATTAAGTTTTATGGGCAGTTCAGTAGTAGTTCTTAGGAGACATTTGATTCAGTTTGAGAGGGAAAAGAAATCTGATGGAATTCATTATTTTCTCAACGGCATGAAAATGAAAACTCTGAAGTGACTTAGTTTTTTTTAACAAAAAGGGAACCTAATTACTCTGTCTTTTCGTTTGATAAACCAATTATCATAATTTCCCATATTATTTGAGTCAAAGGCAAATAGAATGATTCAAACTTCTTAATATTGCGTTTGCCACGAATTTCTGACTTTTCTCAGGTTGAACTACAGGAGGATATGAATGTAACACAGTGGAAATGATGATTAATTCACTTTAAATTAATAGTAATAATAATTACTATAAATGAAGAGATTCTATTATGAATAAAAATCTGTGACTCAATATTTCATAACAGCAGAAATCAAGATATTATGTAATATTATCAGTAGTAATACCACGAGACCTCCAAAATAATCGAATATTTCCCGATTGTTTTGTTGCGTAGCAACGAGTAGATCTTTTGCAGATTAAAATTCTTGTGCAAAACTTATCCCGATCGTCGATACCCAGGAAAACATGAGGGAAATGTTCGATTAATTTTGGAGGTCGAGTGGCTGGTATTCAGTGGATTATTTTTGGTAATCGGATCTGGTCGTTTTGACTTCCTTCATGACTTTTTTCACTCCAGGATAATATTTGACAGTTATTTGGTTAGAGAAACAATTGCAGAACTAGAGGTAAATTATCAAAAGCTACAGGANCTGAATAGAATTTTTATTATAATCATAGTTAGAACTTCATTCAGTGAGCACAAAAATTAAGAATCATTGAATCACTCATTGAAATATTGAAATTAAACAGGTGATGACCCGATAAGCATTGTGTCCATTAATCTTAATACTCAGTTTAATAAGACTATAATGAATCATTATTTTTTAGC